>NW_027506871.1:2200000-2252500 GCF_052324685.1 Brachyhypopomus gauderio
TACAGTAAGGGTTAGCTACAGTAAGGGTTAGATACAGTAAGGGTTAGATACAGTCAGGGTTTGGTAGTTAGGGTTAGTGAGAGCTTTCAGAGAGTTACCTCACAGGCACACTGCTGCACCAAGCACTGGTGTGTGTGTGTGTGTGTGTGTGTGTGTGTGTTCTGTAATACTGTGATAGTTTCATCACAGTCACTGTGTGATTTGAATCCTGTGTAATGTGAATCTTCTCATCTTTACTTTGTAGAGTACTGAGTGTAAACAGTACACCTGCGAATGTAGACATAGTCCAGTTTAGAGTATTGTGTTATCATCCTGAGGGAGGTGTATGTTAGAGTATTGTGTTATCATCCTGAGGGAGGTGTATGTTGGAGTATTGTGTTATCATCCTGAGGGAGGGGTAATGTTAAAGTATTGTGTTATCATCCTGAGGGAGGGGTAATGTTGAAGTATTGTGTTATCATCCTGAGGGAGGTGTATGTTGGGGTATTGTGTTATCATCCTGAGGGAGGTGAATGTTAAAGTATTGTGTTATCATCCTGAGGGAGGGGTAATGTTGAAGTATTGTGTTATCATCCTGAGGGAGGTGTATGTTGGGGTATTGTGTTATCATCCTGAGGGAGGTGAATGTTGGAGTATTGTGTTATCATCCTGAGGGAGTTGAATGTTGGAGTATTGTGATATCATCCTGAGGAAGGTGTATGTTGGAGTATTGTGTTATCATCCTGAGGGAGGTGTATGTTAGAGTATTGTGTTATCATCCTGAGGGAGGTGTATGTTGGAGTATTGTGTTATCATCCTGAGGGAGGTGTATGTTAGAGTATTGTGTTATCATCCTGAGGGAGATGAATGTTGGAGTATTGTGTTATAATCCTGAGGGAGGGGTAATGTTGGAGTATTGTGTTATCATCCTGAGGGAGGTGTATGTTGGAGTATTGTGTTATCATCCTGAGGGAGGTGTATGTTGGAGTATTGTGTTATCATCCTGAGGGAGGTGTATGTTGGAGTATTGTGTTATCATCCTGAGGGAGGTGTATGTTGGAGTATTGTGTTATCATCCTGAGGGAGGTGTATGTTGGAGTATTGTGTTATCATCCTGAGGGAGGTGTATGTTGGAGTATTGTGTTATCATCCTGAGGGAGTTGTATGTTGGAGTATTGTGTTATCATCCTGAGGGAGTTGTATGTTAGAGTATTGTGTTATCATCCTGAGGGAGGTGTATATTAGAGTATTGTGTTATCCTGAGGGAGGTGTATGTTGGAGTATTGTGTTATCATCCTGAGGGAGGGGTAATGTTGAAGTATTGTGTTATCATCCTGAGGGAGGTGTATGTTAGAGTATTGTGTTATCATCCTGAGGGAGGTGTATGTTGGAGTATTGTGTTATCATCCTGAGGGAGGTGTATGCTGGAGTATTGTGTTATCATCTTGAGGGAGGTGTATGTTAAAGTATTGTGTTATCATCCTGAGGGAGGTGTATGTTGGAGTATTGTGTTATCATCCTGAGGGAGGGGTAATGTTGGAGTATTGTGTTATCATCCTGAGGGAGGGGTAGTGTTGAAGTATTGTGTTATCATCCTGAGGGAGGTGTATGTTACAGTATTGTGTTATCATCCTGAGGGAGGTGTATGTTGGAGTATTGTGTTATCATTCTGAGGGAGGGGTAATGTTGGAGTATTGTGTTATCATCCTGAGGGAGGTGTATGTTGGAGTATTGTGTTATCATCCTGAGGGAGTTGTATGTTAGAGTATTGTGTTATCATCCTGAGGGAGGTGTATGTTAGAGTATTGTGTTATCATCCTGAGGGAGGTGTATGTTAGAGTATTGTGTTATCATCCTGAGGGAGGTGTATGTTGGAGTATTGTGTTATCATCCTGAGGGAGGTGTATGTTGGAGTATTGTGTTATCATCCTGAGGGAGGTGTATGTTAGAGTATTGTGTTATCATCCTGAGGGAGGTGTATGTTAGAGTATTGTGTTATCATCCTGAGGGAGGTGTATGTTGGAGTATTGTGTTATCATCCTGAGGGAGGTGTATGTTAGAGTATTGTGTTATCATCCTGAGGGAGTTGTATGTTGGAGTATTGTGTTATCATCCTGAGGGAGGTGTATGTTAGAGTATTGTGTTATCATCCTGAGGGAGGTGTATGTTGGAGTATTGTGTTATCATCCTGAGGGAGTTGTATGTTGGAGTATTGTGTTATCATCCTGAGGGAGGTGTATATTAGAGTATTGTGTTATCCTGAGGGAGGTGTATGTTGGAGTATTGTGTTATCATCCTGAGGGAGGGGTAATGTTGAAGTATTGTGTTATCATCCTGAGGGAGGTGTATGTTGGAGTATTGTGTTATCATCCTGAGGGAGGTGTATGTTGGAGTATTGTGTTATCATCCTGAGGGAGGTGTATGCTGGAGTATTGTGTTATCATCTTGAGGGAGGTGTATGTTAAAGTATTGTGTTATCATCCTGAGGGAGGTGTATGTTGGAGTATTGTGTTATCATCCTGAGGGAGGGGTAATGTTGGAGTATTGTGTTATCATCCTGAGGGAGGGGTAGTGTTGAAGTATTGTGTTATCATCCTGAGGGAGGTGTATGTTACAGTATTGTGTTATCATCCTGAGGGAGGTGTATGTTGGAGTATTGTGTTATCATTCTGAGGGAGGGGTAATGTTGGAGTATTGTGTTATCATCCTGAGGGAGGTGTATGTTGGAGTATTGTGTTATCATCCTGAGGGAGTTGTATGTTAGAGTATTGTGTTATCATCCTGAGGGAGGTGTATGTTAGAGTATTGTGTTATCATCCTGAGGGAGGTGTATGTTAGAGTATTGTGTTATCATCCTGAGGGAGGTGTATGTTGGAGTATTGTGTTATCATCCTGAGGGAGGTGTATGTTGGAGTATTGTGTTATCATCCTGAGGGAGGTGTATGTTAGAGTATTGTGTTATCATCCTGAGGGAGGTGTATGTTAGAGTATTGTGTTATCATCCTGAGGGAGGTGTATGTTGGAGTATTGTGTTATCATCCTGAGGGAGGGGTAATGTTGAAGTATTGTGTTGTCATCCTGCGGGAGGTGTATGTTGGAGTATTGTGTTATCATCCTGAGGGAGGTGTATGTTGGAGTTTTGTGTGTTTTGAGTTGTATGTTGTAAGCGTGGGACTGGAGTTCTTATGAAGATCTTATTTCTAATTACAGTCCTTTTTGCCTAGTAAATGCTGAACCTGTCAGAATATCATTACATCAAAATATCAGAATATCAGCACAGAATATCAAAATAACACAATATCGCTGTTCCAGATATATCATTAGGACATTGATTCTCACTATGTGGGAGTTCACAGCATTCACTCACGCACACACACAAACATGTAAGCAAACATGCAATTTCACATACACATGCATACACAAACATGCATGAACACACACAAACATGTATACACACATATAAACACATGCTCACTGACCTCCTATAACACTGCACATGTCCGATATCTCTCTGAGCTCCTATAACACTGCACATGACGATATCTCTCTGACCTCTTATAACACTGCACATGACTGATATCTCCCTGAGCTCCTATAACACTGCACATGACTGATATCTCTCTGAGCTCTGAGCTCCTATAACACTGCACATGACTGATATCTCTCTGAGCTCCTATAACACTGCACATGACCAATATCCCCCAGACCTCCTATAACACTGCACATGATGATATCTCTCTGAGCTCCTATAACACTGCACATGACTGATCTCTCTCTGAGCTCCTATAACACTGCACATGACTGATATCTCTCTGAGCTCCTATAACACTGCACATGACTGATATCTCTCTGAGCTCCTATAACACTGCACATGACCAATATCTCCCAGACCTCCTATAATACTGCACATGATGATATCTCTCTGAGCTCCTATAACACTGCACATGACCGATATCTCTCTGAGCTCCTATAACACTGCACATGATGATATCTCTCTGAGCTCCTATAACACTGCACATGATGATATCTCTCTGACCTCAGTCTTCTGGGCTGGAGGGGAGCTTAGCTGGGACAGTGACTGAGGGAAACAAATCTCTGGAGAAATGATTTTTTTTTTAATTATGTTTTTCTCTTGGATGTTTGTTGTTGAGTTAGTGTTTATAATTAGTGTTTATAATAGAATTTTTTTTATTCACCTGAAATTGAAAAAAGTGTGTATATGTAGTAGAATTATGCTAAAACTGTGTTGATATGGAGTTAGTTCATATGTGACCTGAGTTGGTGTTTAAATTGTATGGTGTTTGGCGTAGATGGTGTCTATTTTTTTAACAGTTTTATCAGACTTTTATCAGACCCACTGGGATGTGGTGGAACGGGAGATTCACATCATGGATGTGCAGCTGACAAATCTGCAGCAACTGTGTGATGATATCATGTCAATATGGACCAGACTCTCTGAGGAATGTTTCCAGTACCTTGTTGAATCTGCCATGAAGGATTAAAGCAGTTCTGAAGTCAAAAGGGGGGTCCAACCTGGTACTAACAAGGTGTACCTAATAAAGGTATAAACAAGGTAAACCTAATAAAGTGGCCGGTTAGTGTATACACACACACACACACTCATCCACCATACGAATCTCTCGTTCCACCACATCCCAAAGGTGCTCTATTGGATTGAGATCTAGTGACTGTGGAGGCCATTCAAGTACAGTGAACACGTTGTGTTTAAGAACACACACACCTGTATATGCACACCTGTACACACACCTCTGTACACACACATCTGTATACACACACACACACACATCTGTACACACACACACACACCTGTACACACACCTGTACACAAACGTGTACACTGTTCATGGTCTGATTATGGTCTGTTCGTGGTCTGTTCATGGACAGTTTATGGTCTCTTCATGGTCTGTTCGTGGTCTGTTTATGATATGTTCATGGTCTGTTTATGGTCTCTTTATGGTCTGTTCATGGTCTGTTTGTGGTCTGTTTATGATATGTGCGTGGACTGTTCATGGTCTCTTTATGGTCTGTTCGTGGTCTGTTTGTGGTCTGTTCATGGTCTGTTCGTGGACTGTTTATGGTCTCTTCGTGGTCTGTTTATGGTATGTTCATGGTCTGTTTGTGATCTGTTCATGGTATGTTCGTGGTCTGTTTGTGGTCTGTTCGTGGTCTGTTTATGGTGTGTTCATGGTCTCTTAGTGGTTTGTTTATGGTCTCTTTATGGTCTGTTCATGGTCTGAATGTGGTCTGTTCGTGGACTATTTGTGGACTTTTCATGGTCTGTTCATGGTCTCTTCGTGGTAGGGCTGTCGCAATAACCGCAATATTGTAATACCGCGATATTCACCTGCCAACCGCAGGGAATTCCAAGCAACCGTCACACCGCGATGTTCGTGTTTTCTTTTTTTCCACAAGGTTCTTCTTGTTTTACACGTAAGCCACTTCGCTGCGTGTGCGGTGGATGTTAATTACTATTTAAAAACTTTCGTATCCGTTGCTTCTGAGTGGCCTTTTTATGGAAACAATTGCGGCTACTCTGGTCGCAAAACCAAATGTGACTTCGCCAGTTTGGGAGCATTTCGGCTTTGAACCGAATGAAAAGAGAGAGCCGGACAATTTAGACGAGGCAATATGCAAAATCTGTGCGCGAAAGGTTGTTGTGAAACGGGGAAACTAAGAGAGCTCGCGCACATGCCGAGCTCGAGCTACCTGCACGAGCCCTAACGCAGATCCCATCGCCTGGTGGCGCGACAACCAGGTTAGATTTCCTCTGCTTTCTAAAGTGTCCCGCAAGTACATGTGTATTTGTGCAACGCCCACACCACCAGAGAGAGTTTTTAGTGCTGCCGGAAACATTGTTACCCCACTTAGATCCTCTCTGAAACCACATAAGGTGAAGATGTTGGTTTCCTAGCACGTAACAAGGACATGATAACGCCGGACTAAACCTAGACTTTATTACTAAAGGAAGGGTTTCGTTTTCCTTCTTTTTTTTAAACGAATTCTGATCTCATGTGCTCAAGTTTTTTTGCCTTCTTTGCACAGCGCAGATCAATCGTAGGCTATAAGCTGGACTTTGTTTCCATGAAAGAGTAAAGGAGCGTTCTTATTGCGCGTCATTAGCCTTACGTGCTCTGCATTTAACAATAAGGACTGTTTAATTGGTCCTACAACTGTGTCGGCTTTGTTATAAAAATATAATATTCTTAATAACAACTGCAATAAAAACGTGTTTATAATAGCACTTAAATCAGGATATGTTTGTGAAAACAACAAAAATGGCGATAATACCGCATATCGCGGTGTGGAGCCCTGTTAATTTACCGCAGTGGAAATTCTTACACCGCGACAGCCCTACTTCGTGGTCTGTTTATGGTCTGTTCATTGTCTGTTTTTTTTTTTTTTGTCTGGATTTTTTTTGGGCCCACATCCACCCCCCATCTTTGGAGGACAACTTTTTTTATATCAAATAATAGATCAAATAATAACAATTCTGTATAATATAGTGCAAAATGATAACAATTATTGGGGTTAGGTGGACCATGAGACTCATTGTCTGTTTATAATCTGTTTATGGTCCCTTTTGAATGAAATATAATTATTCATAAAGTCCTCCCAGTCCTCCAGTGATGTGGGGTGCAGGGTGTTTTCATTTGCTCTGCTTAACCCTGTGGTCGTTAGGCTAATGTTAATGAAGCTAACGTTAAAATTACAGCAGATTTGATGAAGCAGATTTGAACCAGCCGTGTTTGGCCCAGAATAAAGTTTCCTGTTCACTCTATGATTCACACTTATACGCACTAAACAAAGAGTGTGTTTCCATATCAACCAGGCTGCAATAATCACAACATAATCTGTATCTATTTACTATATTTTGGACGTTTACATTATTTTCATTAAAGGTACCACACACTAAAAAGCAGACGTAAAACTGCTGTATACGTGCAGTGTGCAGTGGGTGGTGTTGAAGATGGCAGGGTGATGTAGCTGTAAAGAAGTAGGGGTTGAAATATACATTGTGTGTTGTGTATACATTAGGGTGGTGTTGAAGGCAGCAGGTTGGTGGAGATAATTGGAGTATTGGAGAGGGCAGAGTGGTGTAGATGGTATAGGTGGTGTAAGTGGTGTAGATGGTGTAGGTAGTGTAAGTGGTGTAGGGAGGTGTTTGAGAGAGCAGAGTGGTGTAGATGGTGTAAGTGGTGTAAGTGGTGTAGATGGTGTAGGTGGTGTAAGTGGTGTAGGTGGTGTAGGGAGGTGTTTAAGAGGGCAGAGTGGTGTAGATGGTGTAAGTGGTGTAGATGGTGTAGGTGGTGTAGGGAGGTGTTTGAGAGGGCAGAGTGGTGTAGATGGTGTAGGTGGTATAAGTGGTGTAGGTGGTGTAGGTGGTGTAGGGAGGTGTTTAAGAGGGCAGAGTGGTGTAGGTGGTGTAGACGGTATACGTAGTGTAGATGGTGTAGGGAGGTGTTTAAGAGGGCAGAGTGGTGTAGGTGGTGTAGACGGTGTAGGTGGTGTAGACGGTGTAGGTGGTGTAAGTGGTGTAGATGGTGTAGGTGGTGTAGATGGTGTAGGTGGTGTAGACGGTATAGGTGGTGTAGATGGTGTAGGTGGTGTAAGTGGTGTAGATGGTGTAAGTGGTGTAGATGGTGTAGGTGGTGTAAGTGGTGTAGATGGTGTAGGTGGTGTAGGTGGTGTAGACGGTATACGTAGTGTAGATGGTGTAGGGAGGTGTTTGGCAGAGCAGAGTGGTGTAGGTGGTGTAGGTGGTGTAGGTGGTGTAGGTGGTGTAAGTGGTGTAGACGGTATACGTAGTGTAGATGGTGTAGGGAGGTGTTTGACAGAGTAGAGTGGTGTAGATGGTGTAGGTGGTGTAGATGGTGTAGACGGTATACGTAGTGTAGATGGTGTGGGTAGTATAAGTGGTGTAGACGGTATACGTAGTGTAGATGGTGTGGGGAGGTGTTTGACAGAGCAGAGTGGTGTAGATGGTGTAGGTGGTGTAGATGGTGTAGGTGGTGTAAACGGTATAGGTAGTGTAGATGGTGTAGGTAGTATAAGTGGTGTAGACGGTATACGTAGTGTAGATGGTGTAGGGAGGTGTTTGAGAGAGCAGAGTGGTGTAGATGGTGTAAGTGGTGTAGGTGGTGTAGGTGGTGTAGGGAGGTGTTTGAGAGAGCAGAGTGGTGTAGATGGTGTAGGTGGTGTAGATGGTGTAGATGGTGTAAGTGGTGTAGCTTAATGTAGCAGTTTACGAGCTGATTTCTTCAGATTTCTTCAGAAGAAACTGTGAAAGTGAGAGACTCTTCCAGACAGACAAGAGCATCCTATGTGTGTGTGTGTGTGTGTGTGTGTGTGTGTGTGTGTGTGTGTGTGTGTGTGTGTGTGTGTGTAGAGCATCTTGAATATCTGGACTGAGAATTTGGTTATTTTTAGATTGACTTACTGATCCTGTCACCCCTCTCAGAGTGGTGGTGGACACACAGATATACAGTGTTAGTTTACAGATGTAAAAGTTTATCTGTTTATCTGTGTCATTTTCACTTTATCTTTATCTCACTGACTTCTGTCTTCATGCTCTCTGTCTGCATTCTTTACACCTTCCCAATAGCTTTCTGATCCAGTGCTTTCACATATACGCTGGAGAGAGGGGGGGGGGTGAAGGAGAGGAAGTGAGGGAGAGTGAGAGAGGGAGGGAGAGAGAGAGAGAGAGAGAGAGAGAGAGGGAGAGGGAGGGAGGAAGAGAGAGGGAGTTTACTTAATCAGTAGCAACAGTGTTCATTATGAGTATTTGATGGCTCATAGATGAACTGATTCGTCATTGCAGTGAAACATAGATAAAGCTGGAATTAGACACAAAGAGAAAGATTGAGCGAGATAGAGAGAAAGAGGGAGTAAGAGAGAGAGGGAGGCAGAAAGAGAGGGGGAGAGAGGGGGGAATCAAAGAGTAGTACATAGCAGGTTGTGCTACCTGATGCAATCTAAAGTTGGTGCCGTACAGGGTGGTGGTGTCACTGGGATGGTGTTGATGGGATGGTGTGGTTTAGAGGTGTTCACTGGTGTTTGGGAGCTGGCACTGGATGTGTGTTACTTAGAGATAGAGCTTGTGCTGGTGTTTAGAAGTGGTGCTCAGAGATGGTGGTGATTGGAATGTTTTCACTTTTGTAAAGTTCATGTCGAATGGTGGTGGTGTTGGGGCAGTTTTTTTCAGCTGGTGTTTGGAACAGGTTAGAGGTAATCTGATTATTCAGACCTGGTGTTTTAGGCTGTTGTTTGCAAGTTGTTATGTTGAGAAGTGGTATTCTTCTGATGCATTGTTCTTTGCAAGTAGTGTTTGAGCTGGTGTTTATAGGTGATATTCAGAGGTGGTGTTTGAGCTGGTGTTTTTGTGGTATTCTTTAGAGGCAGTTTTATTTGGAGTTGGTATTGTATTTTGAATAAAAGGTGCTCTATTGGATTAAGATCTGGTGACTGTGGAGGCCATTCGAGTACAGTGAACACCAGTGATGCCGGTAACGCGTTACTTAGTAACGCGTTACTGTAGTCGGACTACTTTTTTCAGTAACGAGTAGTCTAACGCAACTACTATTTAAAAACTAGTAGTCAGATTAAAGTTACTTATCTAAAACATCGTGCGTTACTATTTCTGCACTTCGGGGGAACGTAGGTTGTATTTATTCCATCTCTGCTCTGCGGCGCCAAAGTCAGATGGAAGGAGAGGTTCGCCTTTAGCAGCTGGAAATACAGGCATTATTTTGATTTTATTTCGGCTAAGGAAGACAACATTAAGGTCCGTTGTACACTCTGTCCTGGCGACAGAGTGCTGTCTACTTTCAAAAACACAACGTCAAACCTGAAAAAAACCGGGGCTTGGCGGCGAACGTAAATTGTTACCGGGCGGGGTGTAAAATTGACTAAATTCAGTATTATATCGCGATCGATCGATCGCCGGTGGTTGGCGCCAGATCGAACTAGTAACTCATTGAATCATAGATGTGGATCAGAGGTAAATAAACTAGATTTTTTTTCGGCGTGAGATATCGGAAGTGTGGCGTGTAAGCGTGTGAAGACAGTCAAATGCGTGTGTCTCAATGCGTGAGAGTTGGCAACCCTGTAAGTGGGCGGAGTTGAACAGAAAGACTGTCTTATTTATTTATTTAAAAAACATGTAAGCCTATTTCAAGAAAAAGTTTACAAATGCCAGTGTCATTTTTGATGTTCCGGTTAAAATACATGTCAATAAAGTGAGTATTGGCAGAACTGGTAGTCATTTTCATGTTATAGGGGCGGGGGATCAGCCTCTGCTGAAAGTAACTAAAAGTAATCTAACTTAGTTACTTTTAAAAGCAAGTAGTCAGTAACTTAACTGAGTTACTTTTTAAAGAAGTAGTCAGTAGTCGGATTACTGTTTCAAAGTAACTATGGCAACACTGGTGAACACATTGTTGTGTTCAAGAAACCAGTCTGAAATGATTCGCGCTTTATGACATGGCGCATTATCCTGCTGGAAGTAGCCATCAGAAAATGGGTACACTGTGGTCATAAAGGGATGGACATGGTCAGCAACAATACTCAGGTAGGCTGTGACATTGACACAATGCTCAATTGGTACTAATGGGCCCAAAGTGTACCAGGAAAATATCCCCCTCACTATTGCACCACCACCACCAGCCTGAACCGTTGATACAAGGCAGGATGGATCCATGCTTTCATGTTGTTGACGCCAAATTCTGACCCTACCATCTGAATGTCACAGCAGAAATCGAGACTCATCAGACCAGGGAACGTTTTTACAATCTTCTATTATCCAATTTTGGTCACCCTGTAAGCCTCAGTTTCCTGTTCTTAACTGACAGGAGTGGCACCCGGTGTGGTCTTCTGCTGCTGAAGCCCATCCACCTCAAGGTTTGACATGTTGTGCGTTCAGAGATGCTCTTCTGCATGCCTCGGTTGTACCGACTGGTTATCTGAGTTCCTGTTGCCGTTCTATCAGCTCAAACCAGTCTGGCCATTCTCCTCTGACCTCTGGCATCAACAAGGCATTTGCCCCCACAGAACTGCCACTCACTGGATATTTTATTTTTCGGACCATTCTCTGTAAACCCTACAGATGGTTGTGTGTGAAAATCCCAGTAGATCAGCAGTTTCTTAAATACTCAGATCAACCCGTCTGGCACCAACAACCATGCCACATTCAAAGTCACTTAAATCACATTTCTTCTCCATTCTGATGCTCGGTTTAAACTGCAGCAGATCATCTTGGTCATGTCTACATGCCTGAATCCAGTGAGTTGCAGCTGTATGATTGGCTAATTCGACATTTGCCTTAATGATCAGTTGGACAGTTATACCTAATAAAGTAGCTGGTGAGTGTATATTCTATCATAGGGCATTTAAGTTGAAGATCGCAATGGCGATTTCCTCACTTCAAACAATTTATTGAAACAAAAGCCAACAGCAGTGGTGGGTGAACCCCAACAAAAATAACATGTCTCAATAACATGTCATGAGTCCTTGAGCATCAATTACAGCTAAAGAACGACGTCTCACGTTGTTCACAAGTCGACTTATTGTCTGCTGAGGCGTGGAAGCCCACTCTTCTTGAAGGGCTCAGGTCACCGATGTTCTGGTGGACAGTGTCACGAGTCTCTAAGCACTCAGCTGATCCCACAGCAATTAAATGATTGATCAATCAACTGCTGATCAGATGTTAGGTGTTGTCTTAGTCTCGCCATGTCAAAATGTGAATATTTTGGAATAAGGAGGAGTGTTTAAATGCCAATTTAATTGGACCAGGAAATGTATTGTTTGATTCATGGACCAGACACCTGTGGTGAATTTTGCCATTAAGCTCCTTGTTAGAGAACAGCAGGTTGTGCAAAAAGCACTGAAACACTGAACAGTTGAACCTGTGCATTCAAACGTTTAGAGAAGATCACATTAAGATCACCTGTAAAGGTCAGAGTGCATTTTAGACTCATACTGAAATTGAACCATCTCAACTGTGTTGAGGAACACTGTGTTTGGAGAATGGTGACACTATGTAGTGCACAGGGTCCCGATCCTCAGAATTACAGGTGACAGTGTTCAGACTGAGCTCAGATTTGTGTGCATTATTATGTTATTTAGACATTGTTGTTACTTTCTTTTCAAAAACATCACCACTAGCTACACAAGGTGTGTGAGATTTGTAAACTATAAGAGATACAACGCTCCTGGCTTTATAATAACATGAGACAAATTCTGTCATTTTTCCAGTTACTGTGCTTTGCAGACTGGTGCTGATATCCAGATGAGAGTGCTGAGGTGTATTTAGGAGTCCTGTGGGAGGGGTTTGTGTGTGGGAGGAGCCAGTGTGTAGGAGGTGTCATTGTGTGGGAGGAGTCTGTGTGTGGGATGAGTGTGTGTGGGAACTATTAGTGTGTGGGAGGAGTCAGTGATTCTGAAGTTGTGTTTGGTCTGCAGATTAGGAGGTCAGTGTGAGTAGAAGGTAGTGGGTGATATTAGGAGGTATGAGGTATGTCACACTGAGATGATTATGTCTCTTTCACCAAAAGGGTTTAGACAAAACAAACAGTTATTTGTCCTCTTAGCTCCTGTTTATTTTACTGACTGCCTGTAGCTCTGGTGGAATGGGTGGAACTGTGGTGGAATGGGTGGAACTCTGTGGAACTCGGTGGAATGGGTGGAACTCTGTGGAACTCTGGTAGAATGGGTGGAACTCTGGTAGAATGGGTGGAACTCGGTGGAATGGGTGGAACTGTGGTAGAATGAGTGGAACTGTGGTGGAATGGGTGGAACTGTGGTGGAATGGGTGGAACTGTGGTGGAATGGGTGGAACTGTGGTAGAATGGGTGGAACTCGGTGGAATGGGTGGAACTCTGGTGGAATGGGTGGAACTGTGGTAGAATGAGTGGAACTGTGGTGGAATGGGTAGAACTGTGGTGGAATGGGTGGAACTGTGGTAGAATGGGTGGAACTCGGTGGAATGGGTGGAACTGTGGTAGAATGAGTGGAACTGTGGTGGAATGGGTGGAACTGTGGTGGAATGGGTGGAACTGTGGTAGAATGGGTGGAACTGTGGTGGAATGGGTAGAACTGTGGTGGAATGGGTGGAACTGTGGTGGAATGGGTGGAACTGTGGTGGAATGGGTGGAACTGTGGTAGAATGGGTGGAACTGTGGTAGAATGGGTGGAACTGTGGTAGAATGGGTGGAACTGTGGTGGAATGGGTGGAACTGTGGTAGAATGGGTGGAACTGTGGTAGAATGGGTGGAACTGTGGTGGAATGGGTGGAACTGTGGTAGAATGGGTGGAACTGTGGTAGAATGGGTGGAACTGTGGTAGAATGGGTGGAATTCTGAGAGTTAATCATTAATTGGACTGTTGAGTCCTTACTGCAGCTTGCTAATCAAACATGGTGATGATGATGATGATGATGACGGTGATGATGATGATGATGTGAGTGAGGGTCTGTCTTATCTCCTTTCAGTTTCACTCTCTCAAATCCATCCAGATGAGATATGAGAGAAATCGTCTAATTACTGTAATACATGGTTTCATTTTCTACTAATTTAATGTTTGTCCACCAATTTCTTTCTCTTGCACACAAACACACAAAAAATCTGAAGAAGGCTGAGCAAGTAACTGCTGTACTTAGAGATATGTAGAGATATTAAAAATTGTTAAGAATATGTGTGTGTGTGTGTGTGTGTATGTGTGTGTGAGAGAGAGAGAGAGAGAGTATGTGTGGTGAGTGTGTGCGAGTGTGTGTGTGTGTGTGTGTGAGAGAGAGAGAGAGTGTTAGAGAGTATGTGGGCTGAGTGTGTGTGTGTGTGTGAGTGTGTGTGCGTGTGCGAGTGTGTATGTGTGTGTGTGAGAGAGTGTTAGAGAGTATGTGGGTTGAGTGTGTGTGTGTGTGTGAGTGTGAGACAGTATGTGTGTTGAGTGTATGTGAGTGTGGGAGAGAGTTTGTATATGTGTGTGTGTGTGTGTGTCAGTGTGAGACAGTATGTGTGTTGAGTGTATGTGTGTGTGAGTGTGGGAGAGAGTTTGTGTGTGTGTGTGTGTGTGTGTGTGTGTGTGTGTGTGTGCCTTCATTTGCTTCTTTTTCATCTTCATTTTGCCTTGCTGGTGATGTCAGTTGCTATGCAACCAGTCCATTGGAGTTGATAGTTTCTATGGTGACCAGGCAGAAGCATCATGCACTGAATGAAAGGATAGATGGAGGATGGAGGGGAGCGGAGAGAGAGAGAGAGATAAATGGATGGATTTATACACAAGGGTTGTGTGTGTGTGTGTGTGTGTGTGTGTGTGTGTGTGTGTGTGTGTGTGTGTGTGTGTGTGTGTGTGTGTGTTTTAACATGTCACAGAGAGTGAGAGGTGAGAGGGACAATTTGTGAAAATTGTAAACTGAAGTAGAACAGTGTCATACACACACCAAACACACACCCAACACACACTCACACACAGACACACACACACACCAAACACACACCCAACACACAGACACACACAGACACACACACACACCAAACACACACCCAACACACACTCACACACAGACACACACACACACCAAACACACACCCAACACACAGACACACACACACACCAAACACACACCCAACACACACACACACACACCAAACACAGACACTCACACACACCAAACACAGACACACACACACCAAACACACACCCAACACACAGACACACACCCAACACACACACACACCAAACACACACCCAACACACACTCACACACAGACACACACACACACCAAACACACACCCAACACACAGACACACACAGACACACACACACACCAAACACACACCCAACACACACACACCAAACACAGACACTCACACACACCAAACACAGACACACACACACACCAAACACACACCCAACACACAGACACACACCCAACACACACACACACCAAACACACACCCAACACACACACCAAACACACCCCCAACACACACTCACACACACACACACCAAACACACACCCAACACACACACACCAAACACACACCCAACACACACTCACACACAGACACACACACACGCACCCAACACACACTCACACACAGACACACACACACACCAAACAGACACCCAACACACAGACACACACACACACCAAACACACACCCAACACACACTCAGACACACACACACACCCAACACACACTCACACACAGACACCCACACACCAAACACACACCCAACACACACTCACACACACCCAACACAGACACACACACACACCAAACACACACCCAACACACACTCACACACAGACACACACACACACCAAACACACACCCAACACACACACACACACCCAACACACACACACACACCCAACACACACACACACCAAACACACACCCAACACACACTCACACACAGACACACACACACACCAAACACACACCCAACACACACTCACACACAGACACACACACACACCAAACACACACCCAACACACACTCACACACAGACACACACACACACACCAAACACACACCCACACACAGACACACACACACCCAACACACACCCAACACACACACACACACACACACCAAACACAGACACACACACAGACACACACACACACCCAACACACACACCAAACACAGACACACACACACACCACACACACACCCAACACACACACCAAACACAGACACACACACACACCAAACACACACCCAACACACACTCACACACAGACACACACACACACCAAACACACACCCAACACACACTCACACACAGACACACACACCAAACACACACCCAACACACACACACACACACCAAACACACACCCAACACACACACACACCAAACACAGACACACACACACACACCAAACACACACCCAACACACACTCACACCAAACACACACCCAACACACACTCACACACAGACACACACACACACCAAACACACACCCAACACACACTCACACACACACCAAACACACACCCAACACACACTCACACACAGACACACACACACCAAACACACACCCAACACACACTCACACACAGACACAACCAAACACACACCCAACACACACTCACACACAGACACACACACACACACCAAACACACACCCAACACACACTCACACACACACACACAGACACACACACACACACACACCAAACACACACTCACACACAAACACACACACACACCCAACACATACACACACACACCCAACACACACACACACACACCCAACACACACTCACACACAGACACACACACACACCAAACACACACCCAACACACACTCACACACAGACACACACACACACACCAAACACACACCCAACACACACTCACACACAGACACACACACCAAACACACACTCACACACACACCAAACACACACTCACACACAGACACACACACACACACACAAACACCAAACACACACCCAACACACACTCACACAGACACACACACCAAACACACACCCAACACACACTCACACACTCACACACAGACACACACAGACACACACACCAAACACACACACAGACACACTCACACACACACACCAAACACACACCCAACACACATTCACACACAGACACACACACACACCAAACACCCAACACACACTCACACACACACACCAAACACACACCCAACACACACACACACCAAACACACACCCAACACACACTCACACACACTCACACACACATGCGCACACACACACACACCTAATACCTCCCCACACCAAACACACACCAATACCACCCCCACACACCCAATACCACCCCACACCCAACACACCCAATACCGCCCCCACACACCCAACACCGCCCCCACACACCAAACACACCCAATACCACAACACACACCCAACACCGCCCCTCCACACCCAACAAACACACCCAACACCACCCCAGACACCCAACACCGCCCCCACACCCAACACACACACCCAACACCACCCCAGACACCCAACACACACACCCAACACACGCCTAACACCTCCCCCACACCCAACAAACACACCCAACACCACCCCCAAACACCAAACACTGCCCCCACACACAGACACATCCAGCGAGATCAGACACATACAGCAAGATCAGACACATCCAGTGAGACATTTTAACATTTTGTGTACACAAATGAAATGTATATATTTTTATTAATAAATTTAAATTACTAAATATAGCAATTTCTGCTATAGAAATTCTGCTATTATTGCCAATATAATTCTGGGTGTTGAACTTACTCTCTTTTACAGTTACCCAGCAAATGTAACACATACATATGCAATATACACAACCTTAGTCATAGACAGTTTTACACAACCTTACAGCCATAGACAGTCATACACAACATTACAGTCATAGACATTGCAGTGTTACACATTATAGTCATACACATTACGATCATAGGCAGTAGGGGTGGGAATCGTTTACTATCTCACGAATCGATTCGATTCCGATTTTGGGGGCCAAAATTCAATTCAAAAATCGATTTTCGATTCAAAACGATTTTCGATTCAAAAAACGATTTGATTTATAAAAATGTCTGCTTCAGTCTGTAAAATCTGCATGATCTACTACAGTCTGCTTTGCAAGACAGAACGACAAATACAGAAAATTAAGTGTCTTTCACATTTAATTAACAAAAATTAAGTGCTTTGGTAAAATAAAATGGTTTTTGTTGTTACCAAAATTCTTGAGCTTCATTTTGCGAGCTGTCAAGGCTGGCTCGGATGCAGTTCCCCCAGCCGTTGCTAGGGGCACCAGAGTCAGTCCCAGACTAAACCGACGTAACCGTACGTTCTCAGCCAGTCTCTGCTTTCTCTGTGATTGCTTACTAAGCCTTGCGAAAATTTTCGCGGCCGTCGGGTTCCTTAATGGTGTCTCGCCACCTCTCTCTGTTATGCTTTCTCTTTACTTATTCGAGTATCTCATGCATCGCTTCCTGACCCATCTCAAGTTTTCCCAATCCTGTATGTCTTCCTATCCGTTTTGCCTTTATTTTTGGGAAGGGTTTTATTTTGCTGCAGCGTTTTTTGCCAGTTACTTCTGCTGGTGTCCTTGGTTTCGTTTTCGCGTTGCATTTATCCGCGCTGTTTTTTAGTTACTGTTGTTGTTTTGTTTCTTCCTCCCGTCTCACTACGGTTGAGTGTTATTTTTCACGCGTTGTATTTTCCGCATTGGTTTTTTGTTTCTATTTACTCCGTGCCCTCACGGTTTTGCTTTCTATTCTCTTGTGCGTTGAGTCTTCCGTGTTGTTTTGTTTGTTCGTTCTGGGTCGCTGTGCGCGTTTCCCTCTCGCTAATACATTTGACGAATGTCAAACGTCTTGCTCTTGCGAGCCGGCACTTGGGTCCATCCTTCTCTATATTATTTCTCTCCCTTCTCTATATTAACGCTCCCGTGCTCACCGCGTTACACAAGCCTTGCACACGAGCTACATTGTGTCCAGTTCGGTCTTCCCCGGCATTCGGTAAAAACCAAAATGAACCCATATTTTTGCCTTAAATGAAGACCAGACAGGTTGAATATCTCTTTCCTCCATGTGTTTTGAATCTTTTCCGCGCATGAGTGGGTCCCAGAACCTGCTGCGTAAAGTATCGCGTAATTTTGTAATTGCATAACGCGAGACTTCACTACGACTTAGAATCGATTTTGGGACATTTAAAATCGATTCTGAATCGTAGTGAATGAGAATCGATTTTTGATATATGAATCGATTTTTTGGCGCACCTCTAATAGGCAGTCATACATAGCATTACAGTCATACACAACATTACAGTCATATACGGTCATACACAACATTATAGTAATGGACATTACAGTGTTACACTACAGTGTGACCCTGCCTGGTTGGGTTTAACCTGCAGCTGCAGTGAGGTGACTCATACACTGTGTGTGAGTCTTCCACAGCAGTGTGTGGCGCTGCTGTCACTGACCAACCTGACATTTTGAGCTTCTGAATTTGTACTCTGCTCCCTGCTTTGTGCTTCTGAGTCCCTCCACTTTCCTATGGAGCAGCTCTTAGCCCCACCCACTGCCCATGACCCCTCCCTCAAATGCCAGCATCAACACCAACCTACTGAAACAGCCAATCTACTGAAACAGCTAACCCACTGAAACAGCTAACCTACTGAAACAGCCAACCTACTGAAACAGCCAACCTACTGAAACAGCCAACCCACTGAAACAGCCAACCCACTGAAACAGCCAACCCACTGAAACAGCTAACCAACTGAAACAGCCAACCCACTGAAACAGCCAACCCACTGAAACAGCCAACCCACTGAAACAGCCAACCCACTGAAACAGCCAACCTACTGAAACAGCTAACCTACTGAAACAGCTAACCTACTAGCCAATTGACTGACAGCACAAGCAGAGTAGCACATGTAGAGCCTTCATGTCAAGTCTAGCATCAGCCATTAACATTAGCGCAAATGTAGGTGTGGATGTAGGTGTGGGTGTGGTCTGTGTGGGTGTGGCTGTATGTCTGTGTGGGTGTAGGTGTGGCTGTCTGTGTGGGTGTAGGAGTTGGTGTGGTCTGTGTGGGTGTAGGTGTGGCTGTCTGTGTGGGTGTGGTCTGTGTGGGTGTAGGAATTGGTGTGGTCTGTGTGGGTGTAGGTGTGGCTGTCTGTGTGGGTGTGGTCTGTGTGGGTGTAGGAGTTGGTGTGGTCTGTGTGGGTGTAGGTGTGGCTGTCTGTGTGGGTGTGGTCTGTGTGGGTGTAGGTGTGGCTGTCTGTGTGGGTGTGGCTGTATGTCTGTGGATGTAGGTGTGGGTGTGGTCTGTGTGGGTGTAGGTGTGAGTGTGGTCTGTGTGGGTGTAGGTCTGGTCAGTGTGGGTGTAGGGTGTCTACTCAGTTACACAATTTTAGATTATTTTTATTACACCTCTTACACACACACAAACGTGCATGTGCACACACAAACACATGTACTCACACATACCTGTACACAACTACTCACACACAGTGCCAACGTTTGTTTTAACAGCCCTAAGGTTTCCTGTCCCCCACTGATGACCTCAGCAGCCAGACAGAATCTTGGCTGCAGTCATTCCTGAGCAGAATGCTGAACTCACAGGCAGCACACCTCTCTGCTGCCATCCTGTGGCAGGATCACCTCACTACAGGCCTTACTGCCACGGGCATGTTTGCACACACGTTCGCCTTCCTGAAGAATCATTAGGCAGGGTGATGTACTGGATCTGATCTGGAGTCAGTTGTCTGTGTCCCCTGTGATGCTGAGATCAGGATTTAAAGAGGTGTGAGCTGCTCCTGTGTGCTCCTACACACACACACACACACACACACACACACACACACACATATACACACACACACACACTCTCACACACACTCACACACACACACATATACACACACTCACACTCACACACACACACACACACACACACACACACACACACACACATATACACACACACACACACTCTCACACACACTCACACACACACACATATACACACACTCACACACACTCTCACACTCACACACACACACACACACACCCACACACACATATACACACACTCACACACACACACACACACTCACACACACACACACATATACACACACTCACACACACTCTCACACTCACACACACACACACACCCACACACACATATACACACACTCACACACACACCCACACACACACTCTCACACACACACACACACACTGCTGTTGTACTGATGGTGTTGTAAAGGTGCTCAGTGCTTTACATGTCTGTTATGTGCTTTACAATGTCTACATGTATGTATGTGAATGGTCACATACCATAGACTGGTGTGTATACTGGGAGCAGACAGACTGGTGTTTATACTGGGAGGAGAGACTGGTGTTTGTACTGGGAGGAGAGACTGGTGTTTACACTGGGAGGAGAGACTGGTGTTTACACTGGGAGGAGAGACTGGTGTTTATACTGGGAGGAGAGACTGGTGTTTATACTGGGAGGAGAGACTGGTGTTTACACTGAGAGGAGAGACTGGTGTTTGTACTGGGAGGAGAGACTGGTGTTTGTACTGGGAGGAGAGACTGGTG
Organism: Brachyhypopomus gauderio; assembly: GCF_052324685.1. Classification (NCBI taxonomy): domain Eukaryota; kingdom Metazoa; phylum Chordata; class Actinopteri; order Gymnotiformes; family Hypopomidae; genus Brachyhypopomus; species Brachyhypopomus gauderio. The sequence goes on from NW_027506871.1 coordinate 2,221,106, forward strand.
TTTGTACTGGGAGGAGAAACTGGTGTTTATACTGGGAGGAGAGACTGGTGTTTATACTGGGAGGAGAGACTGGTGTGTATACTGGGAGGAGAGACTGGTGTGTATACTGGGAGGAGAGACTGGTGTTTATACTGGGAGGAGAGACTGGTGTGTATACTAGGAGGAGAGACTGGTGTGTATACTGGGAGGAGAGACTGGTGTGTATACTGGGAGGAGAGACTGGTGTTTATACTGGGAGGAGAGACTGGTGTGTATACTAGGAGGAGAGACTGGTGTGTATACTGGGAGGAGAGACTGGTGTGTATACTGGGAGGAGAGACTGGTGTTGTGCGTTGTCAGGCGGGGGGGCGGTAGTAAGAAGTAGGGCAGTGCGTCTCGTGTCGACCTTGTTGTCTCCAGAACAGCAGCAGGTAAGAAATAAACGAGAATTATTGAAGACGTGGCGAGCTAGGAGAGACATACAGAGAAAGACAATGAATGATAATGAATGTAATGTATTATATGGCATAACCCCAGACCTACATTACAACTGCGTGACATAAAAGCGTATCATTCGAGTGGAATGTGTGGCGTCCGTCTAGGGTCCTGAGAAAGCATTCGGTTTAAAAGAATTATGGTTTTAAATAATTAGGTTTAAAATAATTAGGTTTTTTAATAATTAGGTTTAAAAGAATTGGGTTTAAATATACATCCCTCAGTTATACGCGCACACTGTAATTGTTAGTGATCCCTCCAAACCTTTGTACATGGGTTACAATCTCTTCCCTCTTTATTCCTACTCTTTCTTTAACACTCGTTCTTTAACACTCTCTATTTTACACCCTCTCGTTTGGGTGTTTAGCGTTATAGTTTAAGCCGTTGTTGTTAATGTCCTCCAGTTTGAGTTAATGTCGGTCATGTATGTACCCGCTTCATCGCCCTTAAATGTTTTGCGCGGTTACTCTAGTTCTTACGGTAAAAGCATTTAACGTCCTGTAGGTACGATTCCGAAATTATAATTTTCATGACAGAGAGACAGAGATTAAAGGTTTAGTACAGTTAATATAGTTTTTGGTATGTCAACTAATGTTTCCGTAAACATCAGACGCAAACTTTGACACAAGATCACGCGCTTTAAGTGTCATAGTGAGCGAGCGACCTCGGGCAAACAATCTGGGTCTCGCGGCTCGCGGCTGAAAGGGCAGTCGACGCCCGTCGGGTCCTCCCCGATCCGGGGCGAGCGAACCTCCGCCATCGTGGCCCACTAGGGTGCGGGAACGCTCGCTTTACCGGGCTGTCCGAATGGGCGTAGCGCGCGGATGCCTCCGCCAAAGCGCCACTGTAAGTGCTGTTCGCCGGTTGTGTGCCAATGCAAACTCGAGTGTAGCAACCGGACGCTCACCCTCACAATCGGCTGTAAGGTAAGATTAAAGGTACAGATTAAACGAGGTACGGATTAAATACCATACCATAATTCTGGAACGTGCGTTTGTGAGTGTATGGGGAAGAGCGGATGGATACAACAGAAAGGTTGAATTAAAACAACCACATGGTATGGTAAAAAAAAGTGTGTGAGTGTGTGTGTGAGTGTGTGTGTGTGTGTGTGTGTGGGTGTATTAGGGTGTGTGCATTATTGCATTTTGCAAGGTTTTGGGATGTTACACAACAAGTGGAGGTTGTTGTGAATACAGTGAAGCAGGAAGATGTGTGTGTACATAGAGACAGATGTGTGTGTCCATAGAGACAGATGTGTGTGTCCATAGAGACAGATGTGTGTGTCCACACTGACAGATGTGTGTGTCCATAGAGACAGATGTGTGTGTCCACACTGACAGATGTGTGTGTCCATAGAGACAGATGTGTGTGTCCACACTGACAGATTTGTGTCTCCACAGGGACAGATTTATGTTTCTGCCCTGTTGAAGCTGTTACACTGATCATACATCCTGATGGCTGTGATACCAAATACCTACACCAACCCTAACCCTCCATCAACACTATACCTACACCAACCCTAACCCTCCGTCAACATACCTACACCAACCCTAACCCTCCGTCAACATACCTACACCAACCCTAACCCTCCATCAACACCATACCTACACCAACCCTAACCCTCCGTCAACATACCTACACCAACCCTAACCCTCCGTCAACATACCTACACCAACCCTAACCCTCCATCAACACCATACCTACACCAACCCTAACCCTCCAACACCATACCTACACCAACCCTAACCCTCCATCAACATATCTACACCAACCCTAACCCTCCGTCAACATATCTACACCAACCCTAACCCTCCGTCAACATATCTACACCAACCCTAACCCTCCGTCAACATACCTACACCAACCCTAACCCTCCGTCAACACCATACCTACACCAACCCTAACCCTCCGTCAACATACCTACACCAACCCTATCTCTCCGTCAACCCCATACCTACACCAACTTTAACCCTCTGTCAACACCAACACTAGCACATTCCAGCAATATGAATCTCTAAAGATTCAGTTGAGCCATTCGTAGTCCAATGTAGCACTGCAGTTCACAGATTCCCTGCGGGTGTCCCAGCTGACGTGCACCTGGCAGACCGTCCCAAGTAGGTGGACAAATGCCTGAGGAGACATGGAAGCAGGACAGGACTCCCCCCAGGACAGGACTCCCCCCAGGGCTGGACTCCCCCCCAGGACAGGACTCCCCCCAGGGCTGGACTCCCCCCAGGACAGGACTCCCCCCAGGGCTGGACTCCCCCCAGGGCTGGACTCCCCCCAGGGCAGGACTCCCCCCAGGACAGGACTCCCCCCAGGACAGGACTCCCCCCAGGGCAGGACTCCCCCCTAACTTGCAGGACACTCAAGTCACTCATTCCCCTGCACTCAAGACATCACTAAAGCAGCTCCATCATTACTGTCTGTGCTGTCGCTGTCCGAGGTGCTGAAGCGCTAATGCTTGCTGCCAAAACGATCATTCTCGCTGCCAAACTCAGTTTGAGTTTGAGCATGTTTTGGTCAGTCACTTTCATGTGAGTGCTTTGCAGGCCAATACACCTGTAAGGTCAATATTAGGTCAAATCCTCATACAGTAGAGAGGGGTCATGGTCTCAACCAGTAGAGAAAGTTTTTGTTTCTAGCTTTTAACTGTTTTAACTGTTATTTTACTCTCTGTTTTATCTCTGATTTAACTTTCACTTTCACCACAGTTTACACAGGTCACCTTTAGTTAACACACACACACTATGATGCTCCCATTCCCCTTTCCTTTGGTTCGATATTGAAGAGATTATTTTGAGACCTGCAATGTGTGTGTGTGTGTGTGTGTGTGTGTGTGTGTGTGTGTGTGTGTGTGTGTGTGTGTGTGTGTGTATGTATGAGTGTATGAGTGAGTGAGTGCATGTAAGTTTGGTGTCTATTTTTGTTTCAAAAGACATTTTTGATGTTCACTCAATTTAGTGTGCATGTGTGAGAGAGAGATGGTGGGTGTGTGTGAGAGAGGGAGAGATGTGGTGTGTGTGTGTGTGTGTGTGTGAGAGAGAGAGAGAGAGAGAGAGAGAGAGAGATGGTGTGTGTGTGAGAGAGAGATAGGGTGTGTGAGTTCACATTCACCAAGCTGATGGAGTGAAGTAAAGGATGTTGTGGTGATAAAGGACGTTGTGGTGATAAAGGACGCTGAGGTCTTAGATGTCTCAAATGTCTTACAAAAGATTTATATCCCGCCCCCCTATTTCCTGTAGAAATATCGTTATCAGGATGAAGAAACTCCGCCCCTTGAACACAGCCCTGCCCACCTGACAGCTGGAAAGAGTGGAGAACTTTTACACCTTAGTGACGCAAGCCACACCCCCATGGACAGTCTCCATGGTTACGTGCCCCACCCACATATATCACCTGCAAAGGTATGAACATGATTTCACTATATAAACTCACAGTTATAAACTCAGTGTTAGTGTTTGCATAATCTGTATTTGTTACTCTCCCTTGTCCAATTTATGTTTACACGATTATTTATGAAGTACATTTGCCTAAGTTTGTTCCTGTGTTTTTTAAAATGTTATTTACATTTCTGTTGCTATATTGTACTGTGGTTGGTTGAGTTTGGTTTGAATTGGTTCATTTGGTTGACAGTCATTGGGAGTTTGTTGCATGTTGATTAAAAGAGCATGAGGGAGACACACTCTGAGGCTCCGCCTCCACCTTGTGAGGTAGGCTCACTCCGAGGCTCCACCTCCACAGTGTGAGGTAGGCACACTTCGAGGCTCCGCCTCCACAGCATAAAGTAGGTCCACTCTGAGGCTCCGCCTTCACAGCGTAAGGTAGGTCCACTCTGAGGCTCCGCCTCCACAAAGTTGGGTAGGTCCACTCTGAGGCTCCGCCTCCACAGTGTGAGGTAGGCCCACTCCGAGGCTCCACCTCCACAGCGTGAAGTAGGCCCATTCTTGGGGGATGGCTCTGTGCTGCTGTTTTGATGGGATGGCTTGTCTCAGCACTGGTCACAACACATCATCATGTTTAAAACCAGATCCCTGTGGAACTGCCCAGGTGGAGTACAGAGTGGTGGAGGTTCCCTGTGGAACTGCCCAGGTGGAGTATAGAGTGGTGGAGGTTCCCTGTGGAACTGCCCAGGTGGAGTATAGAGTGATGGAGGTTCCCTGTGGAACTGCCCAGGTGAAGTATAGAGTGGTGGAGGTTCCCTGTGGAACTACCCAGGTGGAATATAGAGTGGTGGAGGTTCCCTGTGGAACTGCCCAGGTGGAGTATAGAGTGGTGGAGGTTCCCTGTGGAACTGCCCAGGTGAAGTATAGAGTGATGGAGGTTCTCTGTGGAACTACCCAGGTGGAGTATAGAGTGGTGGAGGTTCTCTGTGGAACTACCCAGGTGGAGTATAGAGTGGTGGAGGTTCTCTGTGGAACTGCCCAGGTGGAGTATAGAGTGCTGGAGGTTCCTTGTGGAACTGCCCAGGTGGAGTATAGAGTGGTGGAGGTTCTCTGTGGAACTGCCCAGGTGAAGTATAGAGTGATGGAGGTTCCCTGTGGAACTGCCCAGGTGGAGTATAGAGTGGTGGAGGTTCTCTGTGGAACTACCCAGGTGGAGTATAGAGTGATGGAGGTTCCCTGTGGAACTGCCCAGGTGGAGTATAGAGTGATGGAGGTTCCCTGTGGAACTGCCCAGGTGGAGTATAGAGTGCTGGAGGTTCCTTGTGGAACTGCCCAGGTGGAGTATAGAGTGGTGGAGGTTCTCTGTGGAACTGCCCAGGTGAAGTATAGAGTGATGGAGGTTCCCTGTGGAACTGCCCAGGTGGAGTATAGAGTGGTGGAGGTTCTCTGTGGAACTACCCAGGTGGAGTATAGAGTGATGGAGGTTCCCTGTGGAACTGCCCAGGTGGAGTATAGAGTGATGGAGGTTCTCTGTGGAACTGCCCAGGTGAAGTATAGAGTGATGGAGGTTCTCTGTGGAACTGCCCAGGTGGAGTATAGAGTGGTGGAGGTTCTCTGTGGAACTGCCCAGGTGAAGTATAGAGTGATGGAGGTTCCCTGTGGAACTGCCCAGGTGGAGTATAGAGTGGTGGAGGTTCTCTGTGGAACTGCCCAGGTGAAGTATAGAGTGATGGAGGTTCCCTGTGGAACTGCCCAGGTGGAGTATAGAGTGGTGGAGGTTCTCTGTGGAACTACCCAGGTGAAGTATAGAGTGATGGAGGTTCCCTGTGGAACTGCCCAGGTGGAGTATAGAGTGGTGGAGGTTCCCTGTGGAACTACCCAGGTGGAGTATAGAGTGATGGAGGTTCCCTGTGGAACTGCCCAGGTGGAGTATAGAGTGGTGGAGGTTCTCTGTGGAACTTCCCAGGTGGAGCATAGAGTGATGGAGGTTCCCTGTGAGGCATTGCGCTGTGTTGTGCGCCCTCATGTGGCTGTTGGTAGAAAGACACTTTCAAGTGCCAATAATGTTTGGGGTTGAATATGGAGTCATCATAGTTATATTTGGGGTCGCATGTGGAGTTACCATGGTGATAATACTTTGAATGTGGAGTTGTTGTGGTTATGATATTTGGGGTTGCTGTTGTGATCATAACATTTCTCTTATTTCTCTTTACCTTTTCAGAGACCACCCCCCTAACTGCCCCTACTACCACCCTCTCTGTATATGTCTAACCCTAACTGCCCCCTACTACCACCCTCTCTGTATATGTCTAACCCTAACTGCCCCCTACTACCACCCTCTCTGTATATGTCTAACCCTAACTGCCCCTACTACCACCCTCTCTGTATATGCCTAACCCTAACTGCCCCCTACTACCACCCTCTCTGTATGTGCTTAACCCTAACTGCCCCCTACTACCACCCTCTCTGTATATGCTCAACCCTAACTGCCCCTACTACCACCCTCTCTGTATGTTCTTAACCCTAACTGCCCCCTACTACCACCCTCTCTGTATATGCCTAACCCTAACTGCCCCCTACTACCACCCTCTCTGTATGTTCTTAACCCTAACTGCCCCTACTACCACCCTCTCTGTATGTGCCTGACACTTGAGCCTCTATAACAAAGCAGTAACAACACTCACTGTGCTAACAGAGTGTGTGTGTGTGTGTGTGTGTGTGTGTGTGTGTGTGTGTGTGTGTGTGTGTGTGTGTGTGTGTGTGTGTGTGTGTGTGTGTGTGTGTGTTTTCAGCCTGTGTTACTGCCGAGCAGTCACGCCCCGTATTACGCCACCTCAACGCTGGTAAGCCCGGAACATTCTATAAATGTGGTCAGCTGTAGCATGAGAGCTGATTGGTCAGCAATAGCATGAGAGCTGATTGGTCAGCTATAGCATGAGAGCTGATTGGTCAGCTGTAGCATGAGAGCTGATTGGTCAGCTGTAGCATGAGAGCTGATTGGTCAGCTGTAGCATGAGAGCTGATTGGTCATAACCATTTCCTCACTTTCATATCACATGACCTAAATAAGCACAGCCACATTACACGGCGTTATAATGACATCACAGATGCGTATAGATTAGAGTATATTAGATATTAATGGATCAGAGGGAAAAGACTGGACAACCATACAAATAAAGATTTATGATTCTAGAAAGTGAAAATCAGATTTGACATTAATGAAATGTGATATTATATTCTGTATTCACATGCTCTGGAGTTAAAAACTGAGCCAATGTGCAGAGATCAAACACATTTTACACAGATGTGGACGACATCAAACAGAGCTAGCCAGGTCCTTCATCTTCATATGTACTTGTGTAATTGTGGTAATCTATGTAGTTCTGAATATAGAAGTAGCAGCTGCAATAAGAGTTCAGTGCCACTAGAGGGCAGCGTGAGCCCACATGCCTTGAGGTATTTATGAATGGGCATCGCTCACCATGTGTCTGGGGTGAGTAGATAAACATACAGAAATAACCACACTTACAACTGCCTCCAAACTGCATGAGCGCACACTCACACACACACACACACACATGCTTACACACACACACGCTCACACACACACACGCTCGCACACACACACACGCTCACACACACACACACACACACACAATCACACGCACACACACACACACATGCTCACACACACACGCTCACACACACACATGCTCACACACGCTTACACACACACATACACACACAAGTGCTCAACACACACACACACACACACACACACACACACATGCTCTCTCACACACACACATGTTCACACACACACTCACACACACACACTCACACACACACACATACACACACACACACACACACACAAACACACACACACACACACACACACATACACACACACACACACACAAACACACACACACACACCCACACACATACACACACACACACACATCTCATTCTCTCCCCAGCTTGCTCAACACTCACATATGCACATTTGCAGACAAATCTCCATGGTGATGACAAGGATATTGGTCTCCATAGCAACAGCACTACCAAGTGTTTTTGGATTTATTTCAGGGAGAGAGGGAGGGAGAGAGAGAGGGAGGGAGTGATGGAGAGAAAGAGAGAGGGGGAAGGAGAGAGAGAGAGAGGGAGGGAGAGGGAAAGGAAGAGAGGGGGGAAAGGAGATACAATAATGTGGTATGTTGTCATTTGTGTGATATAATTGACACATGATTGATTTTGTGAATGGGTGTATGTGCGCATGTGTGTGGGTGTGTGTGTGTGTGTGTGTGTGTGTGTGTGTGTGCGCATGTGAATGGGTGTGTGTGTGTGTGTGCGCATGTGTGTGGGTGTGTGTGTGTGTGTGTGTGTGTGCGCGCATGTGAATGGGTGTATGTGTGTGTGTGTGTGTGTGTGTGTGTGCGCATGTGAATGGGTGTATGTGCGTGGGTGTGTGTGTGTGCGCATGTGTGTGGGTGTGTGTGTGTGTGTGTGTGCGCATGTGTGTGGGTGTGTGTGTGTGTGTGTGTGCGCATGTGTGTGTGTGCGTGGGTGTACGTGCGCATGTGTGTGTGTGTGGGTGTACGTGCGCATGTGTGTGTGTGTGGGTGTGTGTGCGCATGTGTGTGGGTGTGTGTGCGCATGTGTGTGTGTGTGTGTGCATGTGTGTGGGTGTGTGCACATGCCTGAACTAGTTTGTATTTGTGTGTGTGTTTGTAGTAGTCTGTATGTGTGTATGTATTAGTTTATACATTTGTGTGTATGTATGTGTATTAGTTTTTTTTACGTGTGTGTGTATGTGTTTTTAGTTGAGCTGTATGTGTGCATTAGTTTGTACGTGTGTTTGTGTGTTTGAGTGTATTAGTTTGTCTGTACGTGTGTGTGTGTTTGTGTGTGTGTTTGAGTGTATTAGTTTGTCTGTACGTGTGTGTGTGTGTTTGAGTGTATTAGTTTGTCTGTACATGTGTGGGTGTGTGTGTGTTTGAGTGTATTAGTTTGTCTGTACGTGTGTGTGTGTGTGTGTGTGTGTGTGTGTTTGAGTGTATTAGTTTGTCTGTACATGTGTGGGTGTGTGTGTGTTTGAGTGTATTAGTTTGTCTGTACGTGTGTGTGTGTGTGTGTGTTTGAGTGTATTAGTTTGTCTGTACATGTGTGGGTGTGTGTGTGTTTGAGTGTATTAGTTTGTCTGTACACGTGTGTGTGTGTTTGAGTGTATTAGTTTATCTGTACGTGTGTGTGTGTGTGTGTTTGAGTGTATTAGTTTGTCTGTACATGTGTGTGTGTGTGTGTGTGTGTGTGTGTTTGAGTGTATTAGTTTGTCTGTACATGTGTGGGTGTGTGTGTGTGAGTGTATTAGTTTGTCTCTACGTGTGTGTGTGTGTGTGTGTGTTTGAGTATATTAGTTTGTCTGTACGTGTGTGTGTGTGTCTGAGTGTATTAGTTTGTCTGTACATGTGTGTGTGTGTGTGTGTGTATTAGTTTGTCTGTACATGTGTGGGTGTGTGTGTGTGAGTGTATTAGTTTGTCTGTACGTGTGTGTGTGTGTGTGTGTGTGTGTGTGTGTGTTTGAGTATATTAGTTTGTCTGTACGTGTGTGTGTGTGTGTGTTTGAGTGTATTAGTTTGTCTGTACACATGTGTGTGTGTGTGAGTGTATTAGTTTGTCTGTACATGTGTGTGTGTGTGTGTGTGTGTTTGAGTGTATTATGTTTGTCTGTACATGTGTGTGTGTGTGTGTGTGTGTTTGAGTGTATTAGTTTGTCTGTACATGTGTGTGTGTGTGTGTGTGTGTGTGTGTGTGTGTTTGAGTGTATTAGTTTGTCTGTACATGTGTGTGTGTGTGTTTGAGTGTATTAGTTTGTCTGTACATGTGTGTGTGTGTGTGTGTGTGTTTGAGTGTATTAGTTTGTCTGTACATGTGTGTGTGTGTGTGTGTGTTTGAGTGTATTAGTTTGTCTGTACATGTGTACGTGTGTGTGTGTGTGTGTGTGTGTGTGTGTGTGTGTTTGAGTGTATTAGTTTGTCTGTACATGTGTGTGTGTGTGTGTGTGTGTGTGTGTGTTTGAGTGTATTAGTTTGTCTGTACATGTGTGTGTGTGTGTGTGTGTGTGTGTGTGTGTGTTTGAGTGTGTGTGTGTGTGTGTGTTTGGTTGCATTAGTTTGTCTGTACATGTGTGTGTGTTTGAGTGTATTAGTTTGTCTGTACATGTGTGTGTGTGTGTGTTTGAGTGTATTAGTTTGTCTGTACATGTGTGTGTGTGCGTGTGTGTGTTTGAGTGTATTAGTTTGTCTGTACGTGTGTGTGTGTGTGTGTGTGTGTGTGTTTGAGTGTATTAGTTTGTCTGTGTGTGTGTGTGTGTGTGTTTGAGTGTATTAGTTTGTACATGTGTGTGTGTGTGTAGTTTGGTTGTAAATTCTATAGGATTGATTCTATGGAAACCAATTAATACGCTAAAGCTAGCAGAGTATCACACCAAAGCTAACTAGCACTTCCATATAACCCAATGACCACAGCCCCGCCCCTTTCATTCTAACCTACAGCTCCGCCCCTCTCATTCTAACCCACAGCCCCGCCCCTCTCATTCTAACCCACAGCCCCACCCCTTTCATTCTAACCCACAGCCCCGCCCCTTTCATTGTATCCCACAGCCCCGCCCCCTCTCATTCTAACCTACAGCCCCGCCCCTCTCATTCTAACCCACAGCCCTGCCCCTCTCATTCTAACCCACAGCCCCGCCCCTTTCATTCTAACCCACAGCCCCGCCCCTTTCATTCTAACCTACAGCTCCGCCCCTCTCATTCTAACCCACAGCCCCGCCCCTCTCATTCTAACCCACAGCCCCACCCCTTTCATTCTAACCCACAGCCCCGCCCCTTTCATTGTAACCCACAGCCCCGCCCCCTCTCATTCTAACCTACAGCCCCGCCCCTCTCATTCTAACCCACAGCCCTGCCCCTCTCATTCTAACCCACAGCCCCGCCCCTTTCATTCTAACCCACAGCCCCGCCCCTTTCATTCTAACCTACAGCCCCGCCCCTTTCATTCTAACCTACAGCCCCGCCCCTCTCATTCTAACACACAGCCCCGCCCCTCTCATTCTAACCCACAGCCCCGCCCCTTTCATTCTAACCTACAGCCCCGCCCCTCTCATTCTAACCCAAAGCCCCGCCCCTCTCTCATTCTAACCCACAGCCCCGCCCCTCTCTCATTCTAACCCATAGCCCCATCCCTCTCTCATTCTAACCCACAGCCCTACCCCTCTCTCATTTTAACCCACAGCCCCGCCCCTCTCATTCTAACCCACAGCCCCGCCCCTCTCATTCTATCCCACAGCCCCGCCCTTCTCATTCTAACCCACAGCCTCGCCCCCTCTCATTCTAGCCCACAGCCCCACCCCCTCTCATTCTTACCCACAGCCCCGCCCCCCTCTCATTCTTACCCACAGCCCCGCCCCCCTCTCATTCTAACACACAGCCCCGCCCCTCTCTCATTCTGCCCTGTCTACCAGATGGTATGAACGGAGAATACAAATACAAGCTGGTGTTCTTTCTCTCTCTCCTCTTCCCCAAAATCTTAAACTCAGAGAGAGACATTGTGTGTGTGTGTGTGTGTGTGTGTGTGTGTGTGTGTGTGAGTGTGTGAGAGAGAGAGAGAGAGAGAGTGTTTGTGTGGGTGTTTGTGTGTGAGTGTGTGTGGGTGTTTGTGTGTGAGTGTGTGTGTGTGTGTGAGAGAGAGAGAGAGAGTGTGTGTGTGTGTGTGTGTGTGGGAGAGAGAGAGAGTGTTTGTGTGTGTGTGTTTGTGTGGGAGAGAGAGAAAGAGTTTGTGTGTGTGTGTGTGTGTGTGTGTGTGTGTGTGTGTGTGTGTGTGTGTGTGTGTGTGTGTGTGTTTGTGTGGGAGAGAGAGAGAGAGTGTTTGTGTGGGGGTGTGTATGTGTGTGTGTGCGAGAGAGAGAGAGAGAGTGCGCGGGAGGACGGAGGGAGAGAGGATGCGCGCGGGCTTACATCACCGGAACACCCATCCTCGAGCAGAGTAAGCAGTAATCCGTACAGCGGTGGCTGGTTAACTGAGACGGACGGGCGGGATGTTACTGGGAGGTTCGGTCTGAAGGAACGAAGGTCGCGGACACCATTTTCTCCGTCGTGTGAGGCGAACCACAAGACACCGGCGAGCCCGCGCGCCACTGTCACGGTGTTGGTCTCGGTTAGGAATGCGGCGGATATCGCGCGCGCCGTAGCCCCGTGCAGGGCTCGTCTGCTCTCCGGGAAACACGTGAGAAAGACTGAGATTACATTTACGAGATACAATTTTTCTTCATTAAGGTACATCGAGCAAATAATAAATAAATAAATACATAAATTATGATCACAGTTATTCGGCGTTTCACGAAATCGAAACGCATCGAACACGGAGTTTTTAAAGGGTGTAGGCTACCCTCGTTCCTCATATAATGTTATTTTATTGACCGTGTGTTTCACATCTCCGTGGAGTCGTTCACCTGAGAGCATCACCGCCATCACGTCTCCTCACCTAATACATGAGCCCCGCCCCTTCTCCGGTCCCGGCGGCGCCTCGCTCGTGAAGTGACCGCTTCTCCGCGTTTGCGTCATGTTTGTGTCGGTTTGGTACGCCAAGAAGATGGGTCGCCGTTTTATAAATAACGTTCGGAAAACAAAGAAACAGAGACAACGCCTGATTCTGGTAGGCGCAGAATATCGCCCGTGTGTGTGTGTGTTTGTGTGTGTGTGTGTGTGTGTGTGTGTGTGTGTGTGTGTGTGTGTGTGTGTGTGTGTGTGTGTTTGTGGGTGAGATCATGCGTGTATATGTGCATGTCAGGAGACGGTGGCTAATGTGGTGTGACAGATTGTGTTTGGTAGAATGTGTGTGTGTTTGAGAGTGTGTGTGTTTGAGAGAGTGTGTGTGTTTGTGTGTTTGAGAGCATGTGTGTGTTTGAGAGAGTGTGTGTGTTTTGTGTGTTTGAGAGCATGTGTGTGTTTGAGAGAGTGTGTGTGTTTGTGTGTTTGAGAGCATGTGTGTGTGTGTGTGTGTTTGAGAGCTTGTGTGTTTGAGAACGTGTGTGTTTGTGTGTTAGAGAGTGTGTGTGTGTTTGAGAGAGTGTGTTTGTTTGTGTGTTTGAGAGCATGTGTGTGTGTTTGAGAGAATATGTGTGGGTGGTTGTTGGTCTGTATGTGGGTGTGCAATATTTGGTACATGAAGGTTTCCATGGTTACTTTGGCTCAAGAGTAGCCATGTGTGCATAGGTGCTGTACACCTGCGTATCCAGCCCCCTCATCTGACTCTGGAGTCTGATTGGTTAAGTAATACCTGCTTTCATACTTATCTGCTTAGAGAAGCTATGTACGTGAGTGTGTGCGTGAGTGTGTATGTGAGTGTGCTCGAGTGTGTGCGTGAGTGTGTACGTGAGTGTGCTCGAGTGTGTGCACAAGTGTGTGCGCACACATGCATGTGTGTGTATGTGTTTAATTCCTGTCATATATACAGGTTACCAGGGAGACCAGTGAGTGGTGTCATGGGTTATAGACTGGAATCAGTTCCAGTGTTGTATTGATAAATGTACATGTGATACTGCTATTTATTTACGTCAATTGTATAATGAGAGGGTGTGAGGCTCTATGAATGTGAAGGGTGTGATGGTTGTGAAGGGTGTGATGGTTGTGAAGGGTGAGATGGTTGTGAAGGGTGTGATGGGTGAGATGGTTGTGAAGGGTGAGATGGTTGTGAAGGGTGAAATGGTTGTGAAGGGTGTGATGGTTGTGAAGGGTGTGATGGTTGTGAAGGGTGAGATGGTTGTGAAGGGTGTGATGGTTGTGAAGGGTGTGATGGTTTTGAAGGGTGTGAAGGGTGAGATGGTTGTGATGGTTGTGAAGGGTGTGAAGGGTGTGATGGTTGTGAAGGGTGTGATGGTTTTGAAGGGTGTTAAGGGTGTGATGGTTGTGAAGGGTGTGATGGTTGTGAAGGGTGTGATGGTTTTGAATGGTGAGATGGTTGTGAAGGGTGAGATGGTTGTGAAGGGTGTGATGGTTTTGAAGGGTGTAATGGGTGTGAAGGGTGTTATGATTGTGAAGGGTGAGAGAGGTGTGATGGGGTGAAGGGTGAGATGGTTGTGATGTGTCTTGTGTGTCTTGTGCAGTTCATCTTTTGTTTCACTAAACCACTAAACACTAAACCTAATTAGACACTTTTACATCATCACCCACTCGGTCTACATCTCGGATGTAAAGTGCTTACAGTGCGTATTAGCTAAGACCAACCTCTCTCTCTCCCTGGGGCTCGCTCTCTCTCTCTCTTTCTCTGTTCCCCCCCTTCTGGGACACATTCTCCCCCCTCTCCCCATCTCTCTTTCTCTCACTCTCTTTCTCCCTTTCCCTCTATCCTTCTCTTTTCTCTCCATCTCAATTCAGTTCAGTGGTGCTTTTGCTGACTGATGTGCACATTTGTCGTAAAACAAGCTAGTCACATAAGCGTTTTGTTGTGTAGTACAACAGTACAACTGCTACCATGAGTACCATAACGTAACATCATAACACGGGTAATAACAATAACATAACATGTGTAGTAATAAGAATAACATAAGTAGTAATAACAATAACATTATAACATGGGTAGTAATACCATAACATTATAACATGAGTAGTAATAACAACATAGCATGAGTAGTAATAACAACATAACATGAGTAGTAATAACAATAACATTATAACATGAGTAGTAATAGCAGTAACATTATAACATGGGTAATAATAACAATAACATTATAACATGTGCTGTGCTGTGACTGTACTGTGACTGTGCTGGACTGTATTGTGACTATTTTAGCTGTGCTGTGATTGTACTGTAGCTGTGACAGTACTGTAGCTGTGCTGTGACTGTACTGTACCTGTACTGTGACTGTACTGTAGCTGTGCTGTGACTGTACTGTACCTGTACTGTGACTGTACTGTAGCTGTGCTGTGACTGTACTGTACATGTACTGTGACTGTACTGTAGCTGTGACTGTACTGTAGCTGTGCTGTGACTGTACTGTACATGTACTGTGACTGTACTGTAGCTGTGACAGTACTGTAGCTGTGCTGTGACAGTACTGTAGCTGTGCTGTGACAGTACTGTACCTGTACTGTGACTGTACTGTAGCTGTGCTGTGACTGCAGAGCTTGTTCACTGTGTGAACCCTCATTCAAATGCATGATGGAGTAAGATGAATCCTGGGGGCTTCTGGAGAATTTAAACACTTCACACACACTCACATTAACTCTAGACCCCCTCACACACACACACACTCACATTAACTCTAGACCCCCTCACACACACACTCACATTAACTCTAGACCTCCTCACACACACACTCACATTAACTCTAGACCTCCTCACACACACACTCACATTAACTCTAGACCCCCTCACACACACACACACACACACACTCACATTAACTCTAGACCCCGCTTACACACACACTCAGATTAACTCTAGACCCCCTCCCACACAGTTATATTAACCCCAGACTCCAGAATTATAAAACATTAGTAGTGGTAGTTTGTGGTAGATAAAGGTGCGTGGTAGATGGAGGTGAGGCAGTGGTGGTGTGTGGTAGATAGAGAGAGAGGGAGAGTGAACAGACCCTTGTGCAGATTGCTGTCTGTTCAGAGCAGTGAATCAGTGTAATAGTGAAAGTTTTCCACTACAGAAGCTTTAGTGGACACTGAAAGTGCTAATGTGTGATGTATGAGTGTTTCATATGTGTGAGTGTTTCATATGTGCGAGTGTTTCATGTGTGCATGAGAGTTTCATATGTGTGAGTGTTTCATATGTACATGAGTGTTTCATGTATGAGTGTTTCATATGTACATGAGTGTTTCATATGTGTGTGTGTTTCATGTGTGAGTGTTTCATATGTGCATGAGAGTGTTTCATATGTATGAGTGTTTCATATGTACATGAGTGTTTCATATGTGTGTGTTTCATATGTACATGAGTGTTTCATGTGTGTGTGTGTGTGTGTTTCATATGTACATGAGTGTTTCATGTGTGTGTGTTTCATATGTACATGAGTGTGTTTCATATGTACATGAGTGTTTCATATGTGTGAGTGTTTCATATGTGTGTGTTTCATATGTACATGAGTGTTTCATATGTGAGTGTTTCATATGTACATGAGAGTGTTTCATGTGTGTGTGTGTGTGTGTGTTTCATTTGTATGTGTGTTTTCATATGTGTGTTTTCACATTTGTGGGTTTCATATGTGCGTGAGTGTTTCATATGTGTGAGTGTTTCATATGTATGTGTCAGTGTTTGATGTGTGTGAGTATTTCACATAGGAATTACTTAACCAATCACCCTCTCCCTCTTTCTGTCCCCCACACACTCACCATCTCCCTCTATCTCCCCTCCTCCCCCACACACCCTCTTCCTCCTCCTCTCTCTCCCCCACACTCACCCTCTCCCTCTCTCTCCTCCTCTCTCCCACACTTTCTCTTCATCTCTCTCTCTCTCTCCCACACTCTCACCCTCTCCCTCTCTCTCTCTCCCACACACACTCACCCTCTCCCTCTCTCTATCTCTCACTCCCTTGCTCCTTCCTGCTTAGCTTTCTGAAATTTTCAAGCTTTTATTATGACTCGTACCACAGATGTATGTATGATCAGACATGAGCAGTGAATCAGTGTAATAGTGAAAGGTTTCCACTACAGAAGCTTTAGTGGACACTGAAAGTGCTAATGTGTGATGTGAGAGTGTTTCATATGTACATGAGTGTTTCATATGTGTGAGTGTTTCATATGTACATGAGTGTTTCATATGTGTGAGTGTTTCATATGTACATGAGTGTTTCATATGTATGAGTGTTTCATATGTACATAAGTGTTTCATGTGTGCATGAGAGTGTTTCATATGTGTCAGTGTTTCATATGTGTGAGTGTTTCATATGTACATAAGAGTGTGTAACGGTCACTTTACGTGACTTGCGCATGCGCACAAAAACGTAGGGTAGAACGGGAAGAGAGGTTAGTTATGCGCACATGGTGGATGCTCTGGGTTGTAGCCTGTATGTTCTGCTTTTCTATTCGGATTGTAATGAAAGTTGTGTGGGTGTCCAGCCCAATAAAAGGTCTCCATTATACTACACCTGCCGACTCCTGCGTGTTACCTAGGGAAGACCCATCTACCCAACAGCACACACACAGTTTCATATGTGTGAGTGTTTCATATGTACATGAGTGTTTCATGTGTGTGTGTTTCATATGTACATGAGTGTTTCATATGTCTGAGTGTTTCATATGTACATGAGTGTTTCATATGTGTGAGTGTTTCATATGTATGAGTGTTTCATGTGTGCATGAGAGTGTTTCATATGTGTGAGTGTTTCATATGTACATAAGAGTGTTTCATATGTGCGAGTGTTTCATGTGTGCATGAGAGTGTTTCATATGTGTGAGTGTTTCATGTGTGCATGAGAGTGTTTCATATGTGTGAGTGTTTCATATGTACATGAGTGTTTCATATGTCTGAGTGTTTCATATGTACATGAGTGTTTCATATGTGTGAGTGTTTCATATGTACATGAGTGTTTCATATGTGTGAGTGTTTCATATGTACATGAGTGTTTCATATGTGTGAGTGTTTCATATGTACATGAGTGTTTCATGTGTGTTTCATATGTGTGAGTTTTTATGTGTGTGTGTTTCATATGTACATGAGTGTTTCATATGTGTGTGTTTCATATGTGCATGAGAGTGTTTCATATGTGTGTTTCATATGTGCATGAGAGTGTTTCATATGTGTGAGTGTTTCATGTGTGCATGAGTGTTTCATATGTATGAGTGTTTGATATGTGAGACATTCATATGTGTGTGTGCATCATATGTACATGAGTGTTTCATGTGTGTTTCATATGTGTGAGTTTTTATGTGTGTGTGTTTCATATGTACATGAGTGTTTCATATGTGTGTGTTTCATATGTGCATGAGAGTGTTTCATATGTGTGTGTTTCATATGTGCATGAGAGTGTTTCATATGTGTGTTTCATATGTGCATGAGAGTGTTTCATATGTGTGTGTGTTTCATATGTGCATGAGAGTATTTCATATGTGTGAGTGTTTCATATGTGTGTCAGTGTTTTATGTGTGTGAGTGTTTCATGTAGGAATTACTTAACCAATCACCCTCTCCCTCTCTCTCTCTCCCCCACACACTCACCCTCTCCTTCTCTCTGTCTCTCACTCCCTCGCTCCTTCCTGCTTAGCTTTCTGAAATGATGACTTGTTATGACTCGTACCACACATGTATGTATAATCAGACATGTATGTATAATCAGACACACATGTATGATCAGACACACATGTACCATCAGCTGCAGTCCACCCAAGAGAGCCTACAGAGGAAATATACTCCATGTGTCCACACAGAGGACGTACTCCACGTGTCCACACAGAGGACATACACCTCATGTGCTAAAGGACACTCCACGTGTCCACACATTCTGATTTTAGCACTTCAGTTATAGCCCTAATTAACGAGCAAGGTGTGAAAACAATGACTCAGACAGTCAGACAAATACGCTTCCACTCATAAACCTGCGTACCACCACCAGTCCCAACGTGGGTACCGACCTGTGAACGTGGACAAAGACGCATGAAACCTGAACTTTTTGGATATTTCCTGTGTCTGTTGCGTGTATCAGCGTGGGCTGCAATGAAGGTGACATCCCCCTGATTCTGCTCTGCCATCTGGTTTAAAATCTAGTATTTATCTATTTATTTCAGATGGATTGTGTTGGTTTGTGACACCACAGGGCCTTTGAATCCATCATTTTGCAGTCTAGGGTTAGTTTGACTTTGGGGTATTAGTTTGATTTCTTTCGTGGTGTGTGTTAGTGACGGGGTGTCTGTTAGGGACGGGGTTTGTTAGGGACGGGGTGTGTGTTAGTGACGGGGTGTGTGTTAGGGACAGGGTGTGTCACCTCCATTATTATGTCCATGGGTTTGTCCTGCAGGTTAGGGTTAGCAAAAGACTGAGGTGTGCAAAAGGCTATACCTTCATTGACGTAGAGGTGAATAATATATTGCAAATCTATTATTTGCCAAACATAATCATTTCTGTCATAAAGGCACTTGGCAGTTTTACTACTGACCACCAGAGGTCGCTGTTGCTGTCATTCTCGTGGTGTCTGCTTCCTGCCTGTCCCCACCTGCATAGCACACTGTGTAAGAGTCGTAAGAGCGTGCAGTACTTGTGAAGTTGTGTAAAATAAAATGTATATATGTTTTAGGGCGGCATGGTGGTGTGGTGGTTAGCACTGTCGCCTCACAGCGAGGTGGTCTTTGATTCTCGGTCTGGTCTGCTCTGTGTGGAGTTTGCATGTTCTGTCTGTGTGGGTTTTCTCCGGGTACTCCGGTTTCCTCCCACAGTCCAAAGACATGCGTGTTAGGATGGTTGATCATTCTAAATTGCCCGTAGGTGCGTGCTTGTGTGTTGGCCATGCGGTGGACTGGCGACCTGCCCATGGTGTACCCTGCCTTCACCCAGAGAGGCTGGGATTGGCTCCAGCCCCCGTGACCCCAACTAGCGGGATTAAGCGGTACAGATAATGGATGGATGGATATATGTTTATGGGTGGATGGATATATGTTGGATGGATGGATGGATAATGGATGGATATATGTTTATATGTAATATTAATGTTACAGGCAGTATGACACTGCCATGTTACCACAGTGTCAATGTGGGAATGGTTGTGTGGCTTTGTGACCTTCCCTTTGCCCTGCTGTGTTTGGGTTTGGTCAGGGTGTTTGGGTAACCCTAACCCTATGTCTGTAGTTCCAATCCTAACCCTCTGTCTGTAGTCCTGACCCTAACCCTCTGTCTGTAGTTCCAACCCTAACCCTCTGTCTGTAGTTACAACCCTAACCCTCTGTCTGTAGTCCTGACCCTAACCCTCTGTCTGTAGTCCTGACCCTAACCCTCTGTCTGTTGTCCTGACCCTAACCCTCTGTCTGTAGTTCCAACCCTAACCCTCTGTCTGTAGTCCTGACCCTAACCCTCTGTCTGTAGTTCCAACCCCAACCCTCTGTCTGTAGTCCTACTACAGACTAGGGTTGTCACAATACTAAGAATTACAACTTCGATACGATACTTTTGAATATTGAAAAAATATTGAAATTCGATACCATTTTCAATACCAAAGTCAGATACTATGCTCATTTCCATTTTAAAGCCTTTTTATTATTATTTTTTATAAACAAACAAATGAATATTGTATTTTGTTTCACAAATGTCAAATAAATAAATAAATAAATAAAAGGTGTAGTCCCTACCACATTAAAACAGAAAAATAAATAATTGCACATTAATATAAATTTACATAAATAATAGTAGTGCACTCTGGAATTCACATTTAGAAGTCAAAAAAGGCTAGTGCAAAAAGTGTATTTTAAGTATACTTTAAACAACTTTAAGTAACTTGTAACTTTAAGTCTTTAAGTAACTAAAACTTCAGTATTAGAGTAGAGGTCAGTATTCATAGATGATTGATCTGTTGTAGTACGATCACTCTTTTTTTTCTCCCTGTATGCTGTCGTACTTACGCCTCTTAAACCAATATGACAAACATTTGCTAAGATACCATAATCGGACACATAATCTTGTATGCTGTAGTAATACTAGAAATGGGAATAATCACCAACTTCTTGGAATTCTTTGTACAAATTTGCGTGCCGGTCCTTCAGGTGTTTGGCCAGATTCGTTGTGTTAAGCTAGGTTTATACTTTAGTGAGTGAGCGTAGTGTGGTAGTATAAAGAAACACCCCTCAAAAACGGGAAGGAACATTTACCTAACAAAATTTAATGTTGCTTTGTGTTTCAGGTTTGAAAAGTGCTGGAATTTAGGCTAAAGTACTTGAAAATGCTTGAAATTGTAACTTCATTTCACAACAAATAGCTATCTGACTGAACATTTCTCTTGTATTACGTTAACAAATACGAGCCTCTTGTAATTCCAGGACAAAACATGAGAACGTGACGTTAAGATTGGGCGTTTTGAAAATAAACCACCATTAAATAATGTGATTAAAAAGCGAATTATTTTGAGTATATGTATAAATATTTAACATAATTAAGTTTAACGTGCTGGGAAATATTGAAATGGACCTTGAAAGTGACGTACAAGTGCTTTAATTCCACCTTGTAAAGGTGTATGAACCATGCAAACATGACTTTGTTCATTGCGCTGCGGCACGCACGAAGATACAAAATTCAAGAGGTGCACGACTTCGAATCGACAGTGCGTGAGGCCACCGCGATTACGTTATTTTCGCCACGCGGACCCTTGCGCCTCAGGCTGTATCCAGAGTTGCCAAGTAACTCTCTGTTTGTAGTTCTAACCCTCTGTCTGTAGTCCTGATCCTAACTCTCTGTTTGTAGTTCTAACCCTCTGTCTGTAGTCGTGATCCTAACTCTCTGTTTGTAGTTCTAACCCTCTGTCTGTAGTCGTGATCCTAACTCTCTGTTTGTAGTTGTGATGGGGTCAGAGACTTGACCCATCACCTGGACTGTGTGTATGTATATGTATGGGTATGCAGATTAATAGCTCACCGGATGTCCTATGTTCTCAGGGGGGGGAGGACCGTCTTCCAGGGCTTCCCTGGTGCTGGCCGGTAGAGCCCACGGTCGGCAGTAGAGGGGGGGAGACGGGCCCTACTGATCCTGTAGGAGGAGGACAAGGGAAAGACAGGAAATCATAACCATGCAGGATGTGATTAACAAACAATGGTGTATTATCATGTTCATGTGTATTGCATAGATGTTCCAACAGGCGGCACGGGTGGTCCCGCTCCAAGATGTTGGTTCAGTCTAACAAGATTGGGGGCGGGGCTACTCGTTTAAAAGGCCGAACAGAAGCTCTATCAAGGGAACGACCTTCCTGGAGGGGTAGCGAGTGTGCCCCGACATGTCGCCAGAGCCATTTATTGCACGAGGTTTTACTATTGTTTTATCTGATCCGAGGGACTATGTTCGCGTCTGTTGCACTGATTAAAATCTGGGTGAAGTTTACTTCGGAGTCCGGCCTGATCTTTTCGGGGAGAACCCTGGTCTCTCAGAGTGTGAACCGTGGAGTCGCGCCTACACCAAGGCACATCCCCACAAATGGTGGCAGCGGAGAAGTCTTGTAAGTTTGTAGAAGTAAGGCGCAGGAGACGGCTTGTACAAGTAACAAATTCAAGACAACCCCGTTATTGAAAGGATGGCTCCAAAGAGACCCCCCGTCGTGCACAGCACAGACCAAAGTGACCCAAGGACGGAGGAGGACGATATGTCGAGTCGACAAGTGGAGATAACGCCAAGCGACTCGGGCAAAGACATTGAGCACGTATGCAGTATGCTACAAAGTTTTATCACGGAGCAGAGGGCTAAAGATGAGCACATGCGAAGTGAAACAGCAAAAAATGAACAACGGTGGCGCACAATGCAGCATCAGTTCAATTTAATACAAGAAGAAGTGCAAAGAAGGCATACGGAAAGCGGACATGAAGCCGGGGAAAGTGGTGAGTTGTATGAAGCGACACAGTCCCAAATTCTCCGGAGTTCTTACACCGCCGGTGGAGGACGGAAAGGCGTTTCAGAATTCCCGCACCAGCATCAACCCTGCACGAGCGCGATATGGCCAACTCCTAGAATGCCAATGCTCAAAGATACTGACGATATAGAACATTTTATGACGACGTTCGAGCGGATGGCTCAGGTAGCTAAATGGCCGATAGGAAGCTGGGCCATACACCTAGTCCCACTGTTAGACGGCAAAGCCCGAGCAGCCTACGTCGCCATGGACGCCGACGACACAGGCGACTATAGTAAAATCAAACAGGCAATCCTACAGAAGTACGAGATAAACAAGGAGACCTACCGCCAAAGGTTTAGAGATTGTACGGTCCAGGATGACGAAACTCCGAGGGAACTATTCACCAGGCTTAAGTCGCTATATGAAAAGTGGATGATGCCAAATGAAAAAACTAAAGGAGAGATCGGAGAAACGATTATCTTGGAACAATACCTGAGCATGGTGAGTCCCGAGTTAAGACGCTGGATTGTCGAGAGAAGCCCATCGTCGGCCGAAGAGGCGGTGGAAATGGCGGAAGCATTCGCGGCGGCGAGACTGGCCGACGGAGAGTTCAAGTTGGGGAATCCCAACAAACAACGTTACCGCGTTGAGCCAGGTAGGCCTGAAGGTATGGCTAGGGGTGGTCCAAATGGGCAAAATAGTAAGGCTGCCGCGCAAAGGCATTGGCGTGATACTAATAGGAAACCAGAGAGGGATAGAAACGCGATTGTAAACCGTGCGGACAGAGTTTTTAAATGTTTCAATTGCAACCAACTCGGACATAAGATAAACGTATGCCCGTTATTGCAGAGTTCAGCTCGGTTGTGTTATTCCCCTAGAAGAGAGCATAGCTTTAAACCGGTAGCGGATACGAAGGAGAGTCTGGTGGATGTAAAAATAAACAACAAAACGGTTAAAGCCCTGATAGATACAGGCGCTAGTCAGACATTAGTTTCGGCGAAATGTGTGCCAAACCTTCACGTAAAACGAGAGCTTAAGCTCAGAGTGAAATGTATACATGGGGAGGAACAAACCTACCCGACAGCGGCGGTTGACATTGAAATAAATGGGCAAATGTACCGATTGAATGTCGGCATCCTAGATCAAATTCCGTATACTGTGGTTCTGGGGAGAGACTTACCAATTCTGATAGACTTATTAACATCGAGTCAAAAAACGGCAGAAGCGTTTGTGGTTACCAGAAGCCAAGCAAAACAAAATGAGGCAGATAATATTAAGTTAATGCAGGAAATGCCATTTAATATAGTTCCTAAAATTAAGAAGTCTCGCAGGGAACGAAGATATGATAAAGTGAAGGGCACAGTCGTTTCAGAACCGTTAACAGTTCCAGAAACTAATGCAGGAGAACTACCAGGGAATATAAGGGAACTTCAAATGCAGGATGTGTCTCTTAAACCCCTATATCTGAAATGTAATCAGGGGAACACTCTGGGTAAGAACGAGCTCCAGTTTAAATTGAGAGATAACATTTTGTACAGAGTAAAGGGTGAGGTGGAGCAGTTGGTGGTACCCACATGCATGAGACAAACAGTGCTTAAAATGGCACATTCTGAGCCATGGGCAGGCCACTTAGGACAGGCTAAGACACTGTCTAGAATTGCAAGCCGGTTTTTTTGGCCTAGGGTACATTTGGATGTGGCAGAGTGGTGTAGAACATGTCCAGAGTGTCAGTTATCAGCACCTCAGCAGAGTGCGGATAGAGTTCCTATGATTAACATGCCCATCATAGAGGAACCATTTGCTCGCATAGCCATGGATGTGGTCGGACCCCTGCCGAGAAGTCGGGGGGGGAACCGGTACATTTTGGTGGTTTGTGATTACGCAACACGGTATCCTGAATGTTTTGCACTCAGGAAAGTTAAAACGCGCCAAATAGTTAACGCATTGATCCAGTTAATATCTAGGGTGGGTATCCCAAGAGAGGTCTTGACAGACCAGGGAACAAATTTTACATCTAAATTGCTCAGAGAGGTTTTTACGCTATTAGGAATTAAGGGTATAACGACCACCCCATACCATCCTCAGACCGACGGGCTCGTTGAGCGCTTTAATAAAACACTTAAAAGCATGCTCAAGAAGTTTGTTTCAGAGACGGGTGCAGATTGGGACCAGTGGTTGCCATATCTCCTCTTTGCCTATAGAGAGGTTCCCCAAGCCTCTACAGGATTTTCACCATTTCAGCTTTTATATTCTAGAGAAGTGAGGGGCCCAATGGATGTCCTAAAAGAAGCTTGGGAAGGACAAGATGGAGAGCGGAAGATCAATGTGCTCTCACATGTGCTTAAGATGAGAGACAAGATGGCTCAGCTGACAGAGATGGCCAGAGACAACATGGAGGGAGCTCAGCGACACCAAAAACAGTGGTATGATATGGTCGCAAAAGACAGAGAATTGCAACCAGGCAATAAAGCACTTGTTCTTCTCCCCACATCTGACACAGGTCTGTTGGCTAAATGGCAGGGACCATACGAAGTACTACAGAAAATAGGTAAGACTACGTATGAACTACTTCTCCCTGACAGGAAGAAATCAAGACAAACCTTCCATATTAACATGCTAAGAGCGTGGCGAGAGGGCCAGCTGAATCCAGCAGAACAGTTATGGGTGAGAGCAGTTGGAGAGGAGGAAGAGCGTGAAGAACAGTATTTTCCTAGTATAGGAGAGACCAGTACCCCTCTTGATCTGTCACACCTCAATACTCAACAACAAGAAGAGCTTAGGAGCATAATTCCACCAAACCTCTTTAAAGACGAGCCGGGCAGAACAAGCATCATGCAACATAACATCCGTCTGCTGAAACCGGATCCACTCAGACAGACGAACTGCAGAGTGCCAGCACGCCTGATTCCAGACTTGATGAGGGAAGTACAAAGTATGCTAGAGCTGGGGGTGATAGAACCGTCAAAGAGTGAGTGGTGTAGCCCTGTGGTGCTGGTGCCCAAGAAAGACGGGGGCCTGCGATTTTGCGTAGATCTCTCTAAGCTCAACGCCGTGTCTGCTTTCGATCCGTATCCTATGCCAAGGGCAGATGAGCTGGTTGAAAGACTAGGAAGAGCAAAATTCCTTACAACACTGGACTTGTGCAAGGGATACTGGCAAGTGCCACTCAGCGATACAGCCCGTGAACTGACTGCCTTTCGAGTGCCGTCTGGTCTGTACCACTTCGTGGTGATGCCATTCGGTCTACATGGGGCGGGCGCTACATTTCAACGCCTCATGGACGAAGTGCTGAAGGGCACTGAAGGGTTTGCGGCTGCCTACATTGATGATGTGGTAATATATAGTACTAGCTGGGACGAACATGTGCAACATGTACAAGTGGTCCTACAGAAGATTGCTGAGGCAGGTCTGACGGTCAATCCATCTAAGTGCTGTTTAGCAAAAGACTCTGTTTCATACCTGGGTTATATCCTAGGAGGTGGTGTAATACGTCCACAGGTTGACAAGGTGGAGGCGGTCAGGAGAACACCGGTTCCAACCACAAAGAGGCGGGTGAGATCCTTTCTAGGTCTGGTTGGCTGGTACCGGAGATTCATTCCGGACTTCTCCAATAGAGCGGCGCCACTGACTAATTTGACCAAAAAGGACAAACCTCAAAAGGTAAAATGGACAGAAGAATGTGATGTTGCCTTTAATGATCTTAAACAGTGTTTGTGTGCAGAGCCAGTTCTGTGTAGCCCAGACTTCGAGAAGCAGTTCGTGGTCCAGACAGATGCGTCGGGTCATGGCCTGGGGGCAGTGCTGCTTCAAGGGGATGCTGATGCACGGAGACCAATTCTGTTCATTAGTAGGAAGCTGTTTCCGAGGGAGATGAACTACTCAACAGTGGAGAAGGAGGCTCTAGCCGTGAAGTGGGCCCTTGATTCTCTGAAATACTATCTGATGGGGTCTGATTTCATCTTAGAGACTGATCATCGTGCACTGCAGTGGATGCAGAGGATGAAAGACACCAATGCACGGATTACCCGTTGGTATTTGTCTTTACAACCTTTTAAGTTTCAGGTGCGGTACCGGAAGGGAACTCAAAATGTGCCTGCGGACTTCCTCTCACGTCCCTCTACCGAGTGACTAGCTGAAGGGGGGGGGTGTGTGATGGGGTCAGAGACTTGACCCATCACCTGGACTGTGTGTATGTATATGTATGGGTATGCAGATTAATAGCTCACCGGATGTCCTATGTTCTCAGGGGGGGGAGGACCGTCTTCCAGGGCTTCCCTGGTGCTGGCCGGTAGAGCCCACGGTCGGCAGTAGAGGGGGGGAGACGGGCCCTACTGATCCTGTAGGAGGAGGACAAGGGAAAGACAGGAAATCATAACCATGCAGGATGTGATTAACAAACAATGGTGTATTATCATGTTCATGTGTATTGCATAGATGTTCCAACAGGCGGCACGGGTGGTCCCGCTCCAAGATGTTGGTTCAGTCTAACAAGATTGGGGGCGGGGCTACTCGTTTAAAAGGCCGAACAGAAGCTCTATCAAGGGAACGACCTTCCTGGAGGGGTAGCGAGTGTGCCCCGACATGTCGCCAGAGCCATTTATTGCACGAGGTTTTACTATTGTTTTATCTGATCCGAGGGACTATGTTCGCGTCTGTTGCACTGATTAAAATCTGGGTGAAGTTTACTTCGGAGTCCGGCCTGATCTTTTCGGGGAGAACCCTGGTCTCTCAGAGTGTGAACCGTGGAGTCGCGCCTACACCAAGGCACATCCCCACAGTAGTTCTAACCCTCTGTCTTTAGAAGCAGCTGATAGCTGTTAGCCACGCTGCTGTGTGACAGCGCCCCCTCACCACCAGCTGTGTCTGTTTTTAGCTGTAATTTAAAAAGTATTTCTAGTTCAGGAAATTGTCATATGCAGACAGAGAAAACAGGTGTGAAAAAAACAACGCGCACGAGGACATCAAAGGACTGAATCGAAACTAGCTAGCGGTGGTACGCTAACGACAGCTAGTGTCGCCACAGCGGACGGAAATTATCATACAGTTAAGCCCACCCACTAAGAGGGAAGATATGATTGGTCAATTTTACTGTCATTTGAAACTGGTATTGTGCTGAATTCTTTTATTTTATATTTTATATTATTGTGCTCTGTAAACGAACAGCGGGCATCACAGTCCTGATAGGGGGAGACACAGGCTCACAGGCTTCCACTTAACCCCTCACCTTCCAACACAGACTGAATAGACACGGGTGAATAATTTATTTGGTTGTGAGTTTGGTGTAGTGTGTGTTCAATTTGTGTTCAGTGTGTGTTGAGTTTGTGTTCAGTGTGTGTTGAGTTTGGTGTAGTGTGTTCAATTTGTGTTCAGTGTGTTGAGTTTGTGTTCAGTGTGTGTTGAGTTTGGTGTAGTGTGCTCAATTTGTGTTCAGTGTGTGTTGAGTTTGGTGTAGTGTGTGTTCAATTTGTGTTCAGTGTATGTTGAGTTTGTGTTCAGAGTGTGTTTAATTTGGTGTAGTCTGTGTTGAGTTTGGTGTAGTGTGTGTTCAATTTGTGTTCAGTGTGTGTTCAGTGTGCGTGCATGCTAGTTTGTGGTTCTTTTTGTTGACACTTCCTGAATGTCATACCTCAGGGTTAAAAACACCAACACACATCAGAATGTTCTGTAAAATGTTCCACCACATATATACGTCCACTTAGCAGATGAGCTGTGAGTGTGGGAGCTGTGGTAGCGTCAGGCACTGTTCCTGAATCAGCTTAAAGATCACTGTTTCACTGGAACACACTGTTAGCCATTGGAGTAACTGTGATGTGGTTATGTTCAAATAAGTGCTTAAATGTGTGTGTGTTTGTGTGTTTGTGTGTGTGTGTGTGTGTGTGTGTGTGTGTGTGTGTGTGTGTGTGTGTGTGTGTGTGTGTGTGAGAGAGAGAGAGAGAGAGAGAGATTTTTTCTGGATTATACATATGGTAGTTTGTGATTCGACGTTGAGACAGTCACCATGGAAATCTTAGTTGCCAAGGTAACTGGGTTCCCATAGAGGGCTTAGCAGCTGTTGCCATGGAGTATCTGTGGAAACCAGTGTCCAGAATAGAGGGATCAGACCCCAGACCTGAGAACCAAACAGAGAGACATTCTGTCTTCAGTTCTGCAGACCTGTCTTCCTCTGTGATGAGCTTTTCACTTCCTCCCTCCATCTCTCTCTTTCTCTCTTCCTCCCTCCATCTCTTTCTCTCTTCCTCCATCAATCTCTCTCCTTTTCTCTTCCTCCCTCCGTCTCTCTCTTTCTCTCTTCCTCCCTCCATCTCTCTTTCTCTCTTCCTCCCTCCATCTCTTCCTCCCTCCATCTCTCTCCTTCTCTCTCTGTCTCTCTATTGTAATGAGTTCTGTCTGTTTCTGTAGTGTGTTCTCTATTTGTCTTCATTGTAGTAATATGAGAATGTGTGTGTGTGTGTGTGTGTGTGTGCTTGCGTGTGTGTGTGTGTGTGTGTGTGTGTGTGTGTGTGTGTGTCAGTGTCAGCTCCCATATGAACTACTGTATATATTGTATATGAAAGGTTGCTTGCTTTTATTACACACTACTCACACACGTCCTCTACACGCTGTACTCACACACGTCCTCTACACGCTGTACTCACACACGTCCTCCACACGCTGTACTCACACACGTCCTCCACACGCTGTACTCACACACGTCCTCCACACGCTGTACTCACACACGTCCTCTACACGCTTTACTCACACACGTCCTCTACACGCTGTACTCACACACGTCCTCTACACGCTGTACTCACACACGTCCTCCACACGCTGTACTCACACACGTCCTCTACACGCTGTACTCACACACGTCCTCCACACGCTGTACTCACACACGTCCTCTACACGCTGTACTCACACACGTCCTCCACACGCTGTACTCACACACGTCCTCCACACGCTGTACTCACACACGTCCTCCACACGCTGTACTCATACACGTCCTCCACACACTGTACTCACACACGTCCTCCACACACTGTAGTCACACACGTCCTCTACACGCTGTACTCACACACGTCCTCCACACACTGTACTCACACACGTCCTCTACACGCTGTACTCACACACGTCCTCCACACGCTGTACTCACACACGTCCTCCACACGCTGTACTCACACACGTCCTCCACACGCTGTACTCACACACGTCCTCTACACGCTTTACTCACACACGTCCTCCACACGCTGTACTCACACACGTCCTCCACACGCTGTACTCACACACGTCCTCTACACGCTGTACTCACACACGTCCTCTACACGCTGTACTCACACACGTGCTCTACACACTGTACTCACACACGTCCTCTACACACTACTCACACACGTCCTCCACACGCTGTACTCACACACGTCCTCCACACACTGTACTCACACACGTCCTCCACACACTGTACTCACACACGTCCTCTACACACTGTACTCACACACGTCCTCTACACACTACTCACACACGTCCTCCACACGCTGTACTCACACACGTCCTCCACACACTGTACTCACACACGTCCTCCACACACTGTACTCACACACGTCCT
Organism: Brachyhypopomus gauderio; assembly: GCF_052324685.1. Taxonomy (NCBI): domain Eukaryota; kingdom Metazoa; phylum Chordata; class Actinopteri; order Gymnotiformes; family Hypopomidae; genus Brachyhypopomus; species Brachyhypopomus gauderio. The sequence continues at coordinate 2,251,124 of NW_027506871.1, forward strand.
CTACACACTGTACTCACACACGTCCTCCACACACACGTCCTCCACACGCTGTACTCACACACGTCCTCCACACACTGTACTCACACACGTCCTCTACACACTGTACTCACACACGTCCTCCACACACACGTCCTCCACACACTGTACTCACACACGTCCTCCACACACTGTACTCACACACGTCCTCTACACACTGTACTCACACACGTCCTCCACACACACGTCCTCCACACACTGTACTCACACACGTCCTCCACACACTGTACTCACACACGTCCTCTACACACTGTACTCACACACGTCCTCCACACACACGTCCTCCACACGCTGTACTCACACACGTCCTCCACACGCTGTACTCACACACGTCCTCTACATGCTGTACTCACACACGTCCTCTACACACTGTACTCACACACGTCCTCTACACACTGTACTCACACACGTCCTCTACACACTACTCACACACGTCCTCCACACGCTGTACTCACACACGTCCTGCACACGCTGTACTCACACACGTCCTCTACATGCTGTACTCACACACGTCCTCTACACACTGTACTCACACACGTCCTCTACACACTACTCACACGTCCTCCACACGCTGTACTCACACACGTCCTCCACACGCTGTACTCACACACGTCCTCCACACACTGTACTCACACACGTCCTCTACACACTGTACTCACACACGTCCTCTACACACTGTACTCACACACGTCCTCCACACACACGTCCTCCACACACTGCACTCACACACGTCCTCTACACACTGTACTCACACACGTCCTCCACACACACGTCCTCCACACACTGTACTCACACACGTCCTCCACACACTGTACTCACACACGTCCTCCACACGCTGTACTCACACACGTCCTCCACACGCTGTACTCATACACGTCCTCTACACACTGTACTCACACACGTCCTCTACACACTGTACTCACACACGTCCTCCACACACTGTACTCACACACGTCCTCCACACGCTGTACTCATACACGTCCTCTACACGCTGTACTCACACACGTCCTCTACACACTGTACTCACACACGTCCTCTACACACTGTACTCACACACGTCCTCCACACACTGTACTCACACACGTCCTCCACACACTACTCACACACTGTCTTCTTGTCTTCTTTATTTCTTAGTGCTGCTTCTGTAATTCTCATCTTCCCATAATGTTCTGCACCTTCTGTTCAACTTAGTTAAATTTAATGGTTATTATTCACTCAAACACACATACCTTCACTCTCTTTCTCTCTCTCTCTCTCTCTCTCTCTCTCTCTCTCTCTCTCCCTGCTCTCTCATTCTCTCTCTCTCCCGCTCTCTCTCTCGCTCTTTCTCTCTCTCTCTCT
>NW_027506871.1:2262500-2267500 GCF_052324685.1 Brachyhypopomus gauderio
AAGTTGTCTACAAAAACACTTGAAACCCATCCCTAAGGACTCTCGACTAGGACTCGTCCAAAATAACTCATGAACAGCAAAAGTCCGTTATCCTGGTGTTCTGAAAATCTGTGCTACCCATCGAGCTACTGCGCATGCAACTTTCACGTCAGTGTTTAGCATAGCCCATGCTGTTTTTTCTCTTGGATTAATGGTGAATATTGCCCATTTATTGTATTTAATCATACTGCAACGTAAATCTTTTTGCATTTTATTGTGTTTTGTCGACAATTGTTAAATATTTTTTGTAAATATCCTAGGGAAATCCTTGTAAATATTACTATATTATGTGTTTCTAACACGTGAAGGTTCTAAATGTTGTTTTACCCTTGCCAATAAATAATAATTCTCGATTTTATCCATCTATTTATTCCATCCTATACTAACTGGTTTTAGATGATTGACCTTGAAATGAGCACTTCTTAACGCTTAACATTTGTTCTGTTTGGCTATTTTACATTTCTAAAGCAACTTTCTTAAATACAAGTAAATAACCATGTAACGGTAATGACGTCACATTAATCACAGTAGGCTTCTAAGACATTCCTTAAGCTCATCGTTCCAGTAATCAGTACATGACTTAATTAACTCTTAATGCTAGAAGCAGGCCTGATAGTTTTCAGGCGCCATGCCGGAATTCCGGCGTACCGACAAGTCCGCGAGAAAAAAAAAATTTGAGGGGGGAAAAATCCGTCAAATCATAATGATAAACCACACGCGCGCGCATGCTATCTGTTTTGAGGCCGAAATATGATCCTTATGAGGTTCCCAAGTTACGATTTTTCGTGGTTACTACACACCTCCCATTTACTGTATAAAGCCTCGTTTGGACCTAAGTGGTTCTGCGTCGTAAACGGAACTTGGTGTTTGGTGTGCGCGGCGTCAGGATTAGTTAAACGCAGTTATGGATAAAGGTATTGGTCAAAATCCTAGCTTTAGGATAGGATAACCGTGTATAGTACGTTATTTACGTACAGTATGTACGTATGTTCCGATTTACACCGAAAATCGATTTACGACGGATCAACGTCGTAACCCGGGGACCGCCTGTATTTCAGACATCGGAAGACCTTCAGAGGTAGATACAAGATAAATTCAGTATTTTATCTTTATTCTGATTAAGTTAAATTTTTATCAGAAATATAAGAGTGTTTTTTTTTTTTTTTGACCCGGTACAGGTGGTCAGACGATCTGGTTCATCCTGGCCGCCTTATGGCGTAAGGTGTAATATGAACAAAAGCACAAAATGTATGTCCTAATAAACCAACACAAAATATTATATATAATATATATATAAATTTATTAAATTTTATATATATAAACTAACTATAATCCTAATACTTGTAATTCTTTTAAACTTTATTTGCATAATTTCTTTGAGTTGTATGGTATCCTATAATTTACTAACAGTAATGAATAAATAATTAATCATGCCTGTGTCTAATATAAATCTTTAGATTACAGCATTTTCTCAGAATATTAATAGAAATTAGTTTTTTTATTTCACTATAATGATTACCTGACTTATTTATTATTAATTTAAAGATTAATTATTAAATATTCTAAATATGGTACACTAACACTCCACCCCCCAACCCCCCCCCCCCCCCCCCCCCCCGCTCAGAAAAAGTTCAGGCTCAGGAATTTTTCCCACTATCACCCCTGTAGAAGCACGTACCGATAAGCTAATATAGCCTATAAAAGGATCGTACCTACCTACAGAATTATTGCTGGACGCATGTACCGATAAGATAATATAGCCTATAAAAGGATCGTACCTACTTACAGTATTAATGATAGAAGCACGTTCTGATAAGCTAATATAGCCTATAAAATTATTGTAACTACCTACAGTATTAATGCTGGATGCAGGTTCGGATAAGGTAATATAGCCTTTAAAATGATCGTACCTACAGTATTAATGCTAGAAGCACGTTCTGCTGCGGTATTACACAAAATTACATTTTAAGCCAATTTAATTTACCAGTACACACTGGGGTATGAGACACCACTACATATCAAGTGTTGTATGTGTGGTGTGTAAATGTGTGTGTGTGTGTGTGTGTGTTTGTGTGTGTAGAGTACAGTCGGTTCGAGGCTAAGATTCATGACCTGAGGGAGCAGCTGCTGAACAGCAGTATGGGGTCAGGAACCACATCACTTCGCACCAGTAAGAGGAGCTTTTACATCAGGTACACAACCTACTGACCAATCAGAGCAAGCCCTGTAACTACTGACCAATCAGAGCACGCCCTGTACCTACTGACCAGAGTTAGCCTTGGGCAATCACACAACCACCTCTTCCTAAGCACTATTACACATGTGCTCAGCACATGGCACTCAAAGCCCCAGAGGTGTGGTGTTGTGCTGAAGACTGTTGGTGCGGTGTATCTTCCTGCAGGGCTCTGTTTGACTATGATAAGACGGCGGACGGCGGCTACCTGAGCCAGGCCCTGAGTCTGCGCTTCGGGGACATCCTGCATGTGGTGGACTGCAGTGATGAAGAGTGGTGGCAGGCACGGCGTCTGTCCCCACACGGGGACCTGGAGGAGGCCGGATACGTCCCCAGCAAACGCAGGCAGGTGGAGCACTGGGGCCATCGTGTTACTGTGTGCCCCCTGTGTCTGTCTGTCTCTCCCTGTCCCCCTCTGTCTGTCTGTCTCTCCCTGTCCCCCTCTGTCTGGCTGTCTCTCCCTGTCCCCCTCTGTCTGTCCCTCTCTCATTCACTGTCTCTCTGTCCCTTTGTGTTTCAGAGTTGAGAGGAAAGAGTGGTCCCGTATGAGGTCCAAAGGTAGAGACAGCATAGGTAAGGGTGTGCAATACATGTGTGTATAATACATGTGCAATACATGTGTGTATAATACGTGTGTATAATACATGTGTAATACATGTGTGTATAATACATGTGTGTATAATACGTGTGTATAATACATGTGTAATACATGTATATATAATACATGTGTAATACATGTGTGTGTAATACATGTGTAATACATGTGTAATACATGTGTGTGTAATACATGTGTAATACATGTGTGTATAATATATGTGTGTGTAATACATGTGTGTATAATATATGTGTGTATAATACATGTGTGCATAATACATGTGTAATACATGTATGTATAATACATGTGTGTATAATACATGTGTAATACATGTGTGCATAATACATGTGTGTGTATAATACATGTGTAATACATGTATGTATAATACATGTGTAATACATGTGTAATACATGTGTGTATAATACATGTGTAATACATGTGTGCATAATACATGTGTGTTTGGATGTGTGTATATTACATGTGTATGCATGTGTGTATAATACATTTGTATATATTACATGTGTACGCATGTGTGTATAATACATGTGTGTTTGGATGCGTGTATATTACATGCGTGTTTGGATGTGTATATCACGTGTGTGTTTGGATGCGTGTATATTACGTGTGTGTTTGGATGTGTATATCACGTGTGTGTTTGGATGTGTATATATCACGTGTGTTTGGATGTGTGTATAATACATGTGTGTTTAGATGTGTGTATATCACATGTGTGTTTGGATGTGTGTATTTCATGTGTGTGTTTGGATGTGTGTATATCACGTGTGTTTGGATGTGTGTGTAATACATGTGTGTTTGGATGTGTGTGTAAATCGTGTAACACCAGGCGTGTCAGTGAGTGATGAGACAGACTCATGTGCTGAGCAGAGCAGGTTTATTAAAGGCAGGTCCATATTCAGAGCAGGTTTATTAAGGGCAGGTTCATAATCAGAGCAGGTTTATTAAGGGCAGGTCCATAATCAGAGCAGGTTTATCAAGGGCAGGTCCATAATAAGAGCAGGTTTATTAAGGGCAGGTTCATAATCAGAGCAGGTTTATTAAGGGCAGGTCCATAATCAGAGCAGGTTTATTAAGGGCAGGTTCATAATCAAAGCAGGTTTATTAAGGGCAGGTCCATAATCAGAGCAGGTTTATTAAGGGCAGGTCCATAATCGGGCGGCATGGTGGTGTGGTGGTTAGCACTGTCGCCTCACAGCAAGGCGGTCTGGGTTCGATTCTCGGTCTGGGCTGCTCTGTGTGGAGTTTGTATGTTCTCCCTGTGCCTGCGTGGGTTTCCTCCGGTTACTCCGGTTTCCTCCCACAGTCCAAAGACATGCGTGTTAGGTTGATTGATCACTCTAAAATTGCCCGTAGGTGTGAGTGTGTGTGTGCGTGTGTTGGCCATGCGGTGGACTGGCGACCTGCCCATGGTGTACCCTGCCTTCGCCCGGAGATGCTGGGATTGGCTCCAGCCCCCCCTGTGACCCCGACTAGCGGGATTAAGCGGTTCAGATAATGGATGGATGGAGGTCCATAATCAGAGTTGGGGTGATGGTCCAGGGTCAACAAGACAACACTGAGATTCATAGTGACTAACAAAAGAGAAACTAGGCAGAAAAACAAACTGGAAATAACTTACAGGTCCAACAGAATAAACAACAAGAAAGATTCCCACTTACTAACAGCCAGGTACAGACAAACTCATACGTCCTGAAACTCAAAAAATTATAAATGAAATGAAATGTGCGAGAAAAGAGCGAGATTTATTCGAGGGAATACCGTACTCATCGTCAGATAGCCAGTCCGGGTCGATAACGGGAGGGCAGTCGGTAAAACAGGCGTACACGGGCATAACTAAACAGGGGAACACGAGTAACAAGCAGGAAACCAAAAGACAGGAACAATCAACGGTGAGGTATAGCGATGAACACAGAAACAGCCAAACATCCACATCAATCAAAATACCAGACAAAGGACAAGGGAGACTCAGGGGCTTATATACATGGGAACTAAACTACGAGCAGGTGAAGACAATGACACGGGGGCGTGGTATTAAACAAGGGAATCACGAGACAAACGAGCGGGGCGGGATGAACAGGCATGGGACACAGACACAAGGGAACCCGGAGTGACAGC
>NW_027506871.1:2272500-2275000 GCF_052324685.1 Brachyhypopomus gauderio
ACAAGGACATCACCATGATCCATATAGACCCATATAACCACACAAGGACATCACCATGATCCATATAACCACACAAGGACATCACCATGATCCATATAGACCCATATGATCATGGTATGGTATGGTCCTTGTGTGGTAGACCCATATAACCACACAAGGACATCACCATGATCCATATAGACCCATATAACCACACAAGGACATCACCACGATCCAGATAGACCCATATAACCACACAAGGACATCACCACGATCCATATAGACCCGTATAACCACACAAGGACATCACCACGATCCATATAGACCCATATAACCACACAAGGACATCACCACGATCCATATAGACCCGTATAACCACACAAGGACATCACCACGATCCATATAGACCCGTATAACCACACAAGGACATCACCACGATCCATATAGACCCGTATAACCACACAAGGACATCACCACGATCCATATAGACCCATATAACCACACAAGGACATCACCACGATCCATATAGACCCGTATAACCACACAAGGACATCACCACGATCCAGATAGACCCATATAACCACACAAGGACATCACCACGATCCATATAGACCCATATAACCACACAAGGACATCACCACGATCCATATAGACCCGTATAACCACACAAGGACATCACCATGATCCATATAGACCCATATAACCACACAAGGACATCACCATGATCCATATAGACTCGTATAACCACACAAGGACATCACCACGATCAATATAGACCCGTATAACCACACAAGGACATCACCACGATCCATATACACCCGTATAATCACACAAGGACATCACCACGATCCATATAGACCCGTATAACCACAAAAGGACATCACCATGATCTATATAGACCCGTATAACCACACAAGGACATCACCATGATCCATATAGACCCTTATAACCACACAAGGACATCACCATGATCTATATAGACCCATATAACCACACAAGGACATCACCATGATCCATATAGACCCGTATAACCACACAAGGACATCACCAGGATCCATATAGACCCGTATAACCACACAAGGACATCACCATGATCCATATAGACCCATATAACCACACAAGGACATCACCAAGATCCATATAGACCCATATAACCACACAAGGACATCACCATGATCCATATAGACCCATATGATCATGGTATGGTATGGTCCTTGTGTGGTAGACCCATATAACCACACAAGGACATCACCATGATCCATATAGACCCGTATAACCACACAAGGACATCACCACGATCCATATAGACCCATATAACCACACAAGGACATCACCACGATCCATATAGACCAGTATAACCACACAAGGACATCACCACGATCCATATAGACCCGTATAACCACACAAGGACATCACCATGATCCATATAGACCCATATAACCACACAAGGACATCACCACGATCCATATAGACCCGTATAACCACACAAGGACATCACCACGATCCAGATAGACCCATATAACCACACAAGGACATCACCACGATCCATATAGACCCGTATAACCACACAAGGACATCACCACGATCCATATAGACCCGTATAATCACACAAGGACATCACCACGATCCATATAGACCCGTATAACCACAAAAGGACATCACCATGATCCATATAGACCCGTATAACCACACAAGGACATCACCATGATCCATATAGACCCGTATAACCACTAAAGGACATCACCATGATCCATATAGACCTGTATAACCACACAAGGACATCACCATGATCCATATAGACCCGTATAACCACACAAGGACATCACCATGATCTATATAGACCCATATAACCACACAAGGACATCACCATGATCCATATAGACCCATATAACCACACAAGGACATCACCACGATCCATATAGACCCGTATAACCACACAAGGACATCACCATGATCCATATAGACCCGTATAACCACAAAAGGACATCACCATGATCCATATAGACCTGTATAACCACACAAGGACATCACCATGATCCATATAGACCCGTATAACCACACAAGGACATCACCATGATCTATATAGACCCATATAACCACACAAGGACATCACCATGATCCATATAGACCCATATAACCACACAAGGACATCACCATGATCCATATAGACCCGTATAACCACACAAGGACATCACCATGATCCATATAGACCCGTATAACCACAAAAGGACATCACCATGATCCATATAGACCCGTATAACCACACAAGGACATCACCATGATCCATATAGACCCGTATAACCACAAAAGGACATCACCATGATCCATATAGACCTGTATAACCACACAAGGACATCACCATGATCCATATAGACCCGTATAACCACACAAGGACATCACCATGATCTATATAGACCCATATAACCACACAAGGACATCACCATGATCCATATAGACCCGTATAACCACAAAAGGACATCACCATGATCCATATAGACCTGTATAACCACACAAGGACATC
>NW_027506871.1:2280000-2295000 GCF_052324685.1 Brachyhypopomus gauderio
AAACCAGTACTCCCAGACTGCCCTTTCAAATTACAGGTGTGGTGCCCACTACATATTGACATGGGTCATTACTCAGTACACTGTACCAGATCTGGATTGACATGTCCCCACACACATTCACAGTACACAGTTAAAAAGTCATTGACCAGAACATTTAAATATTTAAGTACAGTTACATAAAAGGACTAATGAATAGAATTTGAGCTCTAGATCAGTTTGCATCAGATCTGTTCACACTGGGTTTATTTTGCACTCATTGTCGATTCAGCTCATATTTGAAACTGAATTATTCATGTTTTATGCCCAACTTTGTTTGGCTCTGTTTTCAGTTTTAATTATTTTATGTTTTATCATAACTACAGCATATGGGCTGTATATCAGACATTACCAATGGATTTAAGATTAATTATCTTGCAAGAGACAAACATCTATGATGAAGAGAAATGGATTAAAATATATTTCAGTGAAACGCCTGTTGTAAATTAGCTATAAAATATTGAACTAATGAATTACATTAAAAGACATTTTATGAAATAAGTGTTGTCGTCACTTCTTTCTAAATATTAATGGGCCATGAACACTTATACACATCCACACACCCTAAACAGTAAATACTAGGGGTGTGACTAGATCTCGTGTCATGAGATCTCACGAGATGTAACTCAGCGATATTTCTCGTCACGTTAAAAATCTGTCTCGCGGGATTTGTGATCCAGCAAGCAGCCAGAATGACGTCGGAAAATTCAGGTACTACTATTGAAGATGCCCCCGCCACTTTCAAATCGTTTGTTTGGCAGCATTTTGGGAACCCGGCGGAAATGATAAATGGCAAGAGTGACTGATAAGACGCGTACCATATACAAACATTGTATAAAAATAATTCCGTACACCGCGGTTAATATGAACATGATGCAGAGACATTTACAGCACCACCACAGCTCAGTACTCAAATCAACATATCTCACTTGAACAGAGGTAGCAGGGACAGAAAGGCGCTTTGGCAAGTTGAGACAGCAAAGGATATCAGGAGCAGTGTGGGGATTTAATATTCTTAAAAATGAACATGGCAGTGTAGTTGCAGCAAATTCAGTGACATACTTGGTCAGGCTCTGTTTGCACTATTTGCACTCTGTATTGACAGTGAAGAACTTTTTGTTTTGCATATACTGTAATATTGTTTGCACTTGAAAAAAGGAAAAATAATTTATTTTAACTTTTATGAAAATTTATTTAAATTTCAATTTGTAGAGGAAGACGTTTATTAAAAGTTCATGCTTACATCATGCATTTTACGAGTTATAATAAAACATTTCTGTGTAACTCAGTTAAATAAAAGTCTGTTGTCCAGTCATATAATATCATTTTAGTTTTCTTAAAATCTCGTCTCGTCTCGTTCTCATGAACCCAATATCGTGTCTCGTCTTGTGAGCTGAGTGTATCCTCACACCCCTACTAAATACCTATACACAGCCTACACACCCTAAACACTAAATACCTATACACAGCCTACACACTAAATACCTACACACATACACTGAACACTCACCTACATGCATCCACCTAAACACCTAACACACTTCCTAAACACTCACCTACACACATCCACCTAAACACCTAACACACTTCCTAAACACTCACCTACACACATCCATGCTCCCCAAATCCTAAACATACAAAATGCCTGTGCTTCCTAAACTATCACTGACAAAAATTGGCACTCCCTAAACCTTAAACACTAGCTGTCATAACAATACTTTGCCACCAGAGGGCAGGGTTAACATACGACCTTTTTACAAATCCCTCCTGTTTTCCTACACACACGTGCTCATCTCAGTTTTTCACTCTTTCATCTCTCTGTCTCACTGTTCCACTTGGTCTGTCTCTTTTGTGTTTGTGTCCCTCCCTCTTCCTTTAGAGGAAACCTAATACACGTGCTTCCTTTTACTGTGTGTGTGTGCGCATGTATTTCTTTTGCATGTGTGCCATGGTAACAAGCTTTGTGGGTGGCAGTAAATTGTGTGTGTTTGTGTGTGTGTGCGGAGGTCAGTCTGATAGGTGGGACGGATAGAAAAGCATATAGCACAGATTGATTAGTCACACGTATACCCCCCCAACACACACACACACACACAGATCTGCACAGAAAATTCAGAAAAGCTACACTGTCAGTATCGCTCTTCACCGACTTCTCTTGATCAACCCGTTACCTCCCTGCTCAGGTGATCAACCCGTTACCTCCCTGCTCAGGTGATCAACCCGTTACCTCCCTGCTCAGGTGATCAACCCGTTACCTCCCTGCTCAGGTGATCAACCCGTTACCTCCCTGCTCAGTTACCTCATTTACATGTTGTGGTTTACGTGGTGCAGTGGAGGACAAAGTACACAAACCACGTACTTGAGTAAAAGTACAGATACCCAAGGTAAAACATTACTCCAGTACAAGTAGACGCCCTCCCTTTAGTCCTCCACTTGAGTAAAAGTACAGATACCCAAGGTAAAACATTACTCCAGTACAAGTAGACGCCCTCCCTTTAGTCCTCCACTTGAGTAAAAGTACAGATACTAAAGGTAAAACATTACTCCAGTACAAGTAGACGCCCTCCCTTTAGTCCTTCACTTGAGTAAAAGTACAAACGTACAAACGTACATCAATAAGGCTTTAATATCCTGTTATCTCTATACCATGACTTTTCCATAATCAACTAATTTATGCGGACAATTTTAATTCTATGCTTATAGTGTTAGTTTTTTTGTTTATTAAAATTATCATAAGCAGAATGTCACGTTGAGGACCCCGGCCCCTCCCTTTTCAAATCAAATCAAATCAAAGTTTATTTGTATAGCGCTTTTCACAACACATGTTGTCACAAAGCGCTTTACAGGATTTAAAAGGTTAACAATACTATGGGTCCAGAACCCTAATGAGCAAGCCAAAGGCGACAGTGGCGAGGAAAAACTCCCTATGATGGTGGGGATTAGGAAGAAACCTCGAGAGAACCAAGACTCAAAAGGGAACCCATCCTCCATTGGGCGGCCCGTTAACACACAAATTACACAAAATACAGACAAATACACAAGTCACACACAAATCACACAATCAGACTAAGTAGAGTAAAAATGAAAGTTCTGGGTTTTGATATTGTCACTGTAAATGTCTGTTGATGAACGCCAGGCTTTCATTCCATGTCGGAGCAGCGATGCTGGTATTGTAGGCTCCGACTGCAATGTTACTCTCCAGGTGAACCTCGGAGAAAAGATACGAGATGTAGTAACTATGTAACAGATTAATCAAAGGCCAAACTAAACAGATGAGTCTTTAATCGAGTTTTAAACATTGAGACTGTGTCTGAGTCCCGAATAGAGGCAGGAAGATTATTCCACAATTGTGGAGCTTTAAAAGAAAAGGCTCTTCCACCTGCTGTGATCTTTTTGATCCTAGGAACAGTTAATAACCCTGCGTCTTGCGAGCGAAGTGAACGCGCTGGGTTATATTGTTCAATAAGTTCACTAACATAGTCTGGAGCTAAGCCATGCAGCGTTTTATATGTTAATAAAAGTATTTTATATTCAATACGGAATCTAATTGGCAGCCAGTGTAATGACGATAGTACGGGACTAATGTGATCAAACTTTTTAGTTTTTGTTAAAACTCGTGCTGCTGAGTTCTGAACCAGCTGGAGTTGGTTTATCGATTTACCAGAGCATCCAGCTAGGAGACTGTTGCAATAATCTAAACGAGAGGATATGAATGCATGGATTAGTTTTTCTGCATCACTAATATTTAATATATTTCTAATTTTGGCAATGTTTCGCAAGTGAAAGAACGCTACCCTTGTTATATTATTAATATGTGTATCGAACGAGAGATCTGGGTCTATTGTGACGCCCAAGTTCTTTACCTCTGCGCTGGGGGTTATAGTAAAAGAATGTAGATTCAATGCTACATTATGTATCTTGTCTCTCGCAGCCCTAGACCCAACTATTATTAATTATGTTTTATCGGGATTTAGTGCTAGAAAGTTACACGCCATCCAATGTTTTATCTCTTCTACACATTTCTCAATCTTACTGTTTGCGCCTAAATCATCGGGTTTTGCCGATAAATATAGCTGAGTGTCGTCTGCGTAGGAATGGAAACTGATGTCGTGCTTGGAAACTGATGTCTCGCCTAAGGGTAACATGTATAGTGTGAATAGAAGTGGTCCTAGGACTGTCCCTTGTGGGACACCATATTTAACCTGCACAAATTTAGAGGTTTTATTATTAACACTTACACATTGGAAGAGGTCAGTTAAATATGATCTAAACCAGGAGAGTGCGACTCCTTTAATACCTACCGTGTTTTCTAGTCTATCCAGCAAAATGTTGTGGTCTACAGTATCAAAAGCTGCACTAAGATCTAACAGTATTAAGGAACGAGACAAGCCCATTATCGGCCGATATTAGTAGATCATTCACTACCCTGAGTAAAGCTGTTTCAGTGCTGTGGTTTGGTCTAAATCCTGATTGGAACTTTTCATGGATACTATTTGATTGGAGATAGTGGTTTAATTGATTGGAAACTGCTTTTTCTAAAATTTTGGAGATAAATGGGAGATTAGAAATGGGTCTATAGTTAGCTAGAATCTGCAGATTGAGATTCTGTTTTTTAATCAAGGGTCTAATTACGGCGCATTTTAATTGTTTGGGCATGTAACCTAGGTTAAGGGAGGAGTTAATCATATTAAGTAAGGGCCCTGCAATGGCTGGGAGTAGGTCTTTAAATAGACGGGTTGGAACTGGGTCAAATATACATGATGTAGGCTTAGACGAATTAATCAGTGTTGTGAGCTCTTTTTGCGATATAGGATCGAAGATATTTAGCTCAGTAATATTTTTGGATGCATAGTTACTAATAACTAAACTACTGGGGTTGGATTGGAGGTTAGGCTGCGATGTATTATGACTCTGTAGTCGGATATTATCTATTTTATTATTGAAAAAGTTTAAAAATTCATCGCTAGTGTGTGTAAGTGCTGTGTTAGAACTAGTGTTGTCGATATTTCTTGTTAGTTTAGATACCGTCGCGAAGAAATCTAGGGTTATTCTTGTTGTTTTCTATTAGTGTCGAGTAGTATGCGGCTCTAGCTTTTATTAGGGCATGTTTATATTTGACTATGGCGTCTTTCCATGTGATTCTAAACACTTCTAGTGAGGTGGATTTCCATTTTCGCTCCGCTGCTCGAGCTGCCTGTTTTAGAAGACGAGTGTGTTCGTCATACCATGGTGCAAGCTTTTTCTCCCTAATTAATTTTGTTTTAACTGGAGCTACACTGTCTAAGGTATTGCTGAGTGTGGAATAAAACTGTTGTGTTGCCTGTTCCAATTCATTGGGCTGCAGTGGCATAGTGTTCGGTAGCTCTGGCAGTATGTTTATAAATGTTGCTGCAGTGTCGGATGTGATAGTGCGCGTGGTTTTTGTATGGCGCATCTGATGTACATTGTATAAAGTCATTTCATATATTAGTAAGGAATGATCTGAAATGGCATCATTTTGGGGGATGACTGCCAAATGTTCTATGTTTAATCCGTAAGTAAGTATTAAGTCTAAGGTGTGTTTACAGCGGTGGGTAGGCCCTGTCACATTTTGGGCTATACCTACTGAATCTAGTATGGAGTCGAACGCAATTTTCAGTGGGTCTGATTCATTGTCACGTGCGGCTACGCCCCCTCTCGTAGCTGTCACTCTGGGTTCCCTCATGTCCATGTTCCCTGCCTGTTTGTCCCGCCCTGCTCGTTTGTCTTCGTGTTTCCTTGTTTGTTGCCACGCCCCTGTGTCATTGTCATCACCTGTCCCTAGTTTAGTCCTGTGTATAAAAGCCCCTGTGTCTCCCTTGTCCCTGGTCGAGTATTTTTGATTCTTTGTTTGATTGTGTCTGTGTCGATCGCTGTACCTGACCGTTTATTGTTCCTGCCTTTTTGATCCAGTGTCTGTACTCGTGTCCCCTGTCTTGGTAATGCCTGTTTTTGCGTGTTATTCGGACTGCCCTCCCGTTATCGACCCGGACTGGTTATCTGACGACGAGTATGGAATGTCCTGCAATAAATCTCGCTCCTCTCAGCGGTTGTGTCCGTCTCCTCGCTCCGTGGCACAAGCTAGGTTACAGAATACTCGACCATACAAGGACACAGCGAGAGAGCGAGACTCTGGTAAGTTCAATCGCTGTAATGAGATGTTGGCTGGTTTAATTCGGTTCGACTCTCCGGTATTACAGCGTGAACGAACCAGAGACAGGAATTCCCCTTGCGCTGTGGGTACAGGGGAGTCTCGTCGCTGTAAAAACAAGGCGAAATCGCTTTCGGTTTCTAGCTTTGGCGACGAGCTCCCTGATAAGCGCTACGTGTCTGCCCGACTCGACACACGCTACAGGGAGGAGCAACCTGTAGCGCGAGATTCGGGTAGACGGAATGAATGTGCAGACGAGCGTTGGCTTGGCTCTCGGTTGGCTTTCAAAAGCCATTGTGAGCTCCCGATACCTCCGACGAGGCGGAGTCACCATGAAAGCCACCGAGAAGCAGTTGTGTCTGTATGTTCTTCCAGGCGCAGACCAGACCGGGGAAGGAAGACCACGCCCCCGGTTCAGAGCCCCGCCGCCGCAGCGCTTGAGGTCGTCACTTACCCTGAGGAGCTCCTCCCTCCTCTGATCCTGCCAGCTTCTCCCCTTAAAACGGCAAAGAATTTTTTGGGGGGGAGTAGTGGACACTCACGGCAGGAGTGGCCGACTCCGCCCCCCGGTGACGTCAGTATGGCGGTTCCGCCCCCCGATGACGTCAGTATGACGGTTCCGCCCCCCGAGGACGTCAGCCCGGTGGTTCCGCCCCCCGAGGACGTCAGCCCGGTGGTTCCGCCCCCCGAGGACGTCAGCCCGGTGGTTCCGCCCCCCGAGGACGTCAGTATGGCGGACACGGCCCCCGAGGACGTCAGTATGGCGGTCACGCCCCCCGAGGGCATCTCACCCACGCCGGTTCCTGTCTCCGCGACCCAGGAGGGGTCGTCCACGCCGGTTCCTGTCTCCGCGACCCAGGAGGGGTCGTCCACGCCGGCTCCTGTTCCCGCTGCCTGTCTGCCGGCTCCTGTTCCCGCTGCCTGTCTGCCGGCTCCTGTTCCCGCTGCCCGCCAGCGGGCCCCGCCTGTTCCCGCTGCCCGCCAGCGGGCCCCGCCTGTCCCCGCTGCCCGCCAGCGGACCCCGCCTGTCCCCGCTGCCCGCCAGCGGACCCCGCCTGTCCCCGCTGCCCGCCAGCGGACCCCGCCTGTTGCCCCTGAGACTGTGCTGCCCCTTGTTGGGCATGGACTTTGTGTTCCCCCTGCTCCGTCATGTGCCTCCTATGTTCCGTTGCCTGTGTTCCCCTTGCTCCCTGGTCCCATCCCTGGTTTTGTTTTGGTCCCTGTCCCCGTGGTTGTGTCTGTCAGGGTCTGTATTCCTGTTCCCGTGTCTGGTTCTTGTGGTGTCGTCTCTGTCCCGGTCCCCATGTCGGTTCCCCAAGTCCTGACCCACTTTGTTCCTGTGCCGGTCTCGGTCGTCCACGCCGTGTTTGCCTCTGTCTTTGTCTCTGCCCTGTCCCCTGGCCCCACTCCTGTGTCTGTTCCCAGTCCTGTCCCGTCCAGCCCTGCTCCCGTGCCTCGCCCGGTCCCTGCCTGTGTTGCCATGCCCCAGCCCAGCTCCTGGCCAGTCTCTGTTTCCCCTGTCTCTGTCCTGCCTCAGGCTCCTTGTCCTGCCTTGCCCGGTCTTGTCTGTCCCGTAGCGTCCTGTCCCGTGTCCCCTGTCCCTCGCCGTGTACCGTGGTTCCCCGTCCTGTCCGAGTCTGGTTCCTGTCCTGTCTGCCCTTGCGTGCCCCGGAGTGGCACGCTTTGAGGGGGGGTTCTGTCACGTGCGGCTACGCCCCCTCTCGTAGCTGTCACTCTGGGTTCCCTCATGTCCGTGTTCCCTGCCTGTTTGTCCCGCCCTGCTCGTTTGTCTTCGTGTTTCCTTGTTTGTTGCCACGCCCCTGTGTCATTGTCATCACCTGTCCCTAGTTTAGTCCTGTGTATAAAAGCCCCTGTGTCTCCCTTGTCCCTTGTCGAGTATTTTTGATTCTTCGTTTCATTGTGTCTGTGTCGATCACTATACCTGACCGTTTATTGTTCCTGCCTTTTTGATCCTGTGTCTGTACTCGTGTCCCCTGTCTTGGTAATGCCTGTTTTTGCATGTTATTCGGACTGCCCTCCCGTTATCGACCCGGACTGGTTATCTGACGACGAGTATGGAATATCCTGCAATAAATCTCGCTCCTCTCAGCGGTTGTGTCGGTCTCCTCGCTCCGTGGCGCAAGCTACGTTACATTCATTTTCATAATGAATGTTGAAATCACCCACAATTACAAATCTCTCTATGGTTAAGATTAGTTCCGAAAGAAACTCAGCAAATTCCTGAAGAAATTCTGAGTAGGGACCCGGCGGTCGATAGATGGTCACTAATTTAAGCTTTGTTTTATTGCCTATAAGATTATTGCCTATATCACCTATCAAAGCCTCGAATGAGTTAATAGAGGTGGTTGGTTTTACAGTAAAACCTATATCTGTGTCATATATTGTGGCTACTCCACCTCCACACCCTGTGATACGGGGCTGATGAACATAACTGTATCCAGGAGGAGCTGCTTCATTAAAACTTACATATTCGTCTACTCTAGCCCATGTTTCTGTTAAACAGAGTGCATTTAGTCTGTTATCTGAGATTATTTCGTTTACTATCACAGCTTTTGATGCAAGCGATCTAATGTTTAAAAGTCCTAGCCTTAGCTTAATATTGCTTCTCACTTCATGTTGATTATTTAATTTAATTTTAATTAGATTTTTAAAACGTATCGCCCTGTTATTCTTATACCTGCCACGGCTAACAGACACAGTCTCAATGGTTTGGTAGTTAGGGAAGTAAGTTCTACTTAGCTGATTTGCGTGGTTTGTTGTGGCTGGTCAGGCCTAGCGTAGCACGTCCTCGATGTTCCTGGAGAGGACTGCCGAGCCTAGGCGACTGGGGTGAAGTCCATCTCGGCGGTAGTGATGGACGCTCTCGGAAACTCTCCCAGTTGTCGATGTAGTCCACGCCGGCACTGCTACAGGTGTCCCAGAGCCAGCTGTGGAGACAGAAAAGACGGCTAAATAACTCGCACCCTGGCCGGAACGTTGGAAGCGGACCGGAGACAACAAGCCTGGCCGACATCTTCTTCCGCGCGGTGTCCAGAAGCGATCGGTAGTGCTCCTTCAGGATCTCGCTGCTGTGTCGACAGCCCCCACGTGAAGGATGACAGTGCCGAAGTCGTCTCGCTGCTTCAGCGCCGAGGGAAGCCGCCTGGCCACAGGACACGAGCGCCTGGAAAACATGACACAGTGGGGGTTCTTTTAACGCCTGGCAGGCTAATCTTTACGTGTCGTGTTATTGAGTCGCCGATAACAAGGATACCGCCCTTATTCTTCTTCGGTGCCGGCGCTGGTGAGGGTGGTGTCGGACGCAGGGGTGAGGGCGAGGCGGAGGACCTGGAGCTGAGCACCTCGAACGGATTTGCAGAGGAGAAGTCCGGCTGAGGTAGGGGTGACGACGCCGGCTGCCTTCCGCGTCCTCGCTGGCGCTCCCAGCCTGGTGCCCGGGTCAAGATGGCGGTCGCGCTGAGCCGCCGTGACGAGGGAGTGGAGACGGCCGAGTAGGCAGCGTCGCGGGCGGCCTCGAGCCTGGTCTTCTCCTGGGTGATCTCCGCTTGCTTCTCCAGAAGACGCTGGATCTGCCGACCCAACTTGTCCAGCTCCGAGCCGAGCTTGACGAGAGCCCGTTCCTCCGCGGTAGCCATGAAAAACAGGGGAGACAAAACAGAGGGAGAAAGAAAGAAACAGGGGGAGAAAACAGAGGGAGAAAGAAAGAGACGAGGAGAAAACAGAAACGAGATAAAATAATCAGATGTCGGTAAGTGTATTATACTGATTTAGAATTGTAGTGTTTAATGTAAGTGTATTAGGCTATAGCTAAGCTATGCTAATGTGATACGTGAATCCGCGTTTGCGTGCGAGCGTGCTGCCGTGCGCCGGTGAAACCTCCCTTTTGGGCGTGTGTTTACGTTGTCCATGTGCATCGTGGTTATGGGTATGTCTTGTGATAATTAATCTCACCTGTGACTCGTCTCGTAATCACGTGGGGCTAATGTGGTTTGTCTATTTAATGTGCACTCGCGCAGTGTCCTGTGCTCGTCGTTGTCTAAAGTATACACGTCTGTGTGAATGTTTCAATGTTACCCGTGCGCTTGAAAGCGCCATATACGTCTTCGTATTAAAGTGACGTTTGCTGCCACAAAGGATTTGTGTCTCGTCCTTGACGCCGCACCCATCGTCACACAGAAAACACAGAAGGCATGTAATTTCTATTTGGTAGGACCAATGGTGGCTATGAAGTAACTTTTGGTGAATAAGCAATATTTTGGTTAAAGATTTATTTGCTATTGCAAATCCATATATCAATCTCCTTCTATTTGGTGAATAAAATAAATATTTCTTGTATTTTACTGTACCATCCAAATAGGATACAGAATAATTTAGTTATTGCAGAATACTTTAGATAGTTTTAGCAAAAGCACAAACTTTAAGACAAAATATCAACTATAACAGCTACCTGCTAATTGTTTTAGCACCATGCTCTGCATGTAAAACCTACTAAATATAATTTCTTTTCTACTGTAAAATGTGCTATGTTCAAATGTTTATTATTTTACAATATCAATGCATTTAGCTGGAAGCTCTGTTGATTCGAACGCTGGTTGGTGCACGTGCTTCGCACGTCTTTTGTTTTGACTTTACTTTGTTGAACACGTGAAGCCTGAAGTAACGACAGCTTTCACATAGTGTAGTGGAGTAAAAAGTAAAAGTTACAAAAAAGGGAAATACTTGAGTAAAGTCAAAAACAAAAACTTTACTTACAGTAACTAATTACATGTACTTCGTAACTCTCCACCACTGATGTGGTGTGGTTTAAATGATGTGATTTTCATGGTGTGGTATACGTTTCTCAGTCAGCATAGATGATTTACTAATTCACCCCTAAAGAGCTTTGGTGCCCTCAACTCTGAGCTTCAGTCTATTTTGATTAATCTTACAAAAAGTGTAACACAGTACTGCTGTAACACTGCTCTCTATTAAATATAGTTCTGTATTAGGGGCAGGTCTATATTACTAGGGGCTAGTCTGTATTCGGGTCTGCTACAGGGCTAGCATGTCTCAGACCCTCGAATATAAAAGCACTGTTTCTCACACAGATCACACATACACACTCAATCCTCTCTCTCTCTCCCTGTCTCTCTCCCTTTCTCTTTCTCTCTGTCTCTCTCTCTCCCTGTCTCTCTCTCTCTCTCTCTGTGCCATACGCAGGCTGGAAAGAATGTGTAAGTGTATATGTGCCCTCCCATTCCATTGGGCACTTAAAGTTGACCTCTGACCCTACCACACACACACACACACACACACGCATGCACACACACACGGTCTTTAAAATGCATTCCAAACCTGGAGATTCAATTAACTCAGAATTGCTGGCTCCACATCCACACACACACACACACACACACACACACACACACACACACACACACACACAATCTTTCTCATCTTCCTACTGTGAGTTTTCCAGATCCTCTTTTCATATAACTGACTGCCATCTAACACTCTCCCTCTTCTCTCTCCTTCTCTCTCTCTGTCTCCCTCTCTCTCTTCCCCTCTCTGTCTCCCCTTACTCTCTCTTTCTGTCTCTCTTTCTCTCTCTCCCCTCACTCTCTCTCCTCTCTCTCTGTCTCTCTTTCTCTTTTCATTATATAAGCTTTATCTCTCTTTCTCTACGCATATGGGTATATTTGTGTAACGACCTCTTTGCTTTTATTTGGTATGACTAAAAAATCTGCATAGAGAATCCTGTGTGTGTGTGTGTGTGTGTGTGTGTGTGTGTGCGTGTGTGTGTGGTCACTAGGATACCCTCACGCTTAGCCTCACCTTACAATATGACATCATCAACATCCATAATGCACTTCTGTAAAATGATACAGCATCATTCAGTGTTTACAAGTGTCTTACACATATGGAGTGATGTGTGTGTGAACCAAACACATCAACCATCAACACGGTTGTCAGTCATGAACATGGTTGTCATGAACACGGTTGTCATGAACACGGTTGTCCGTTGTCATCCACTGTTAGAGAATCGGTTCACTCTAATTATGAAGACGTTGAGACGCTAACGGAGGAAGAGAGAGGAGGAACACTCAAGAACTCAAACAAGACTACTGTACATACTGGGAAACTCGGAGTGAAATGAGCTGCTTGGCTCTGATTGGACAGTGTGGCCGATCTGAAGGTGACCACGAACACACCCCACGTCCACCGCCTGGAGACCACAGACACACACGGTCCTGGATCACTACAGTGATCACTAGTGTCACTGCACGTCCACCGCCTGGAGACCACAGACACGCACGGTCCTGGATCACTATAGTGATCACTAGTGTCACTGTATGTCCACCGCCTGGAGACCACAGACACACACAGTCCTGGATCACAATAGTGATCACTAGTGTCACCCCACGTCCACCGCCTGGAGACCACAGACACACACGGTCCTGGATCACTATAGTGATCAGTAGTGTCACCCCACGTCCACCGCCTGGAGACCACAGACACACACGGTCCTGGATCACTATAGTGATCACTAGTGTCACCCCACGTCCACCGCCTGGAGACCACAGACACACACGGTCCTGGATCACTATAGTGATCACTAGTGTCACCCCACGTCCACCGCCTGGAGACCACAGACACACACGGTCCTGGATCACTATAGTGATCACTAGTGTCACCCCACGTCCACCGCCTGGAGACCACAGACACGCACGGTCCTGGATCACTATAGTGATCACTAGTGTCACCCCACGTCCACCGCCTGGATACCACAGACACGCACGGTCCTGGATCACTATAGTGATCAGTAGTGTCACCCCACGTCCACCGCCTGGAGACCACAGACACACACGGTCCTGGATCACTATAGTGATCACTAGTGTCACCCCACGTCCACCGCCTGGAGACCACAGACACACACGGTCCTGGATCACTATAGTTATCACTAGTGTCACCCCACGTCCACCGCCTGGAGACCACAGACACACACGGTCTTGGATCACTATAGTGATCACTAGTGTCACCCCACGTCCACCGCCTGGATACCACAGACACGCACGGTCCTGGATCACTATAGTGATCACTAGTGTCACCCCACGTCCACCGCCTGGAGACCACAGACACACACGGTCCTGGATCACTATAGTGATCACTAGTGTCACCCCACGTCCACCGCCTGGAGACCACAGACACACACGGTCCTGGATCACTATAGTGATCACTAGTGTCACCCCACGTCCACCGCCTGGAGACCACAGACACACACGGTCCTGGATCACTATAGTTATCACTAGTGTCACCCCACGTCCACCGCCTGGATACCACAGACACACACGGTCCTGGATCACTATAGTGATCACTAGTGTCACCCCACGTCCACCGCCTGGAGACCACAGACACACACGGTCCTGGATCACTATAGTTATCACTAGTGTCACCCCACGTCCACCGCCTGGAGACCACAGACACACACGGTCTTGGATCACTATAGTGATCACTAGTGTCACCCCACGTCCACCGCCTGGATACCACAGACACGCACGGTCCTGGATCACTATAGTGATCACTAGTGTCACCCCACGTCCACCGCCTGGAGACCACAGACACACACGGTCCTGGATCACTATAGTGATCACTAGTGTCACCCCACGTCCACTCCTGCCAGTGTGAGGGACAGAGAGGGACCATGTCAGACATACAGAGATTTGACATTATTATTGTTGTTGATGTCATTAGTATAGTTATTGTTGATACTATTATTGTTGCTGTTAGTACTATACGTTTATACTACTACTAATACTATAGCTACTACTATTATTATTATTAACTTTATTATCAGTTAGAGGTAATGTTGGAAATAATAATGGTAATTGAAGTATTCTTATTGTAATAAAATATGATTGTTTTTACTATTTGTGCTTGCTATTGTACTATATTGTACTATATTGTACTATATTGTAATATACTGTCTTAAGACAAATGTGAATATGTTTATTTGAGGAACAGAGCAGAACGTTGAGGACTCACAGGACAATATGTTTCAGTAAAGAACTTTATTTTTCGTAGTGTTCAGTGTTGTTCATGTTGTATTATGTGTTTGGCTATATAAATTACATCTGTTGTTTAATAGTTTGTACTCTTGCTGTCTTGCTTTTAGCTTTTTTACAGTTGCACTCAGATTTTTTGTCACTTTGTTTTCTTTTAGATTTGTTTAATTTTGTTGTAACCGTTTTGTGTCAGACGTGATGTTTTCGTGATGTTTTACTGTATCCCGCCGTTGTGGCCACACGTAATTAAATCTGTCAGATTATCCTGACGCAGAGCTGCAGACCACGTGCCCGCGGCAAAGGGGCGCGCGGGTCTGTCGTCACTGCCGTTAGCACGCGCACAGACCGGACCGTCCCCCCCAGAATGTCTCCTAAACACGCGCGCGCACGCAGACCGGGGACGAGAAGGAATAAGCAACACGCGCTCATTTGTCGTAGTTATCGCGCTGCGGAGTGACACTAACGACCCGAGATAGCGAGCGGTGCCTCGCGGCCCGGACCGCCCACACCGGGGGGGGCGGGCAACTCGCGCGCTCTGCGCATCTTCACTCAGCGCCTCAACATTATCTTGGCTGCAGTAGATCAATCAGTCCGCGGTTACAATGCGCATGGTCCTCGGACCTCGGGTTAACCCCACCCTAACCCTCGGGTTAACCCCACCCTAACCCTCTTGTTAACCCCACCCCTAACCCTGGGTGAGGGAGAGGGCACGGGTGAGACACGGGGGAGACG
>NW_027506871.1:2297500-2305000 GCF_052324685.1 Brachyhypopomus gauderio
ATGGCTGTTTCAAAACATGAGGAAAATCAATAGAAAAAGCACATATTGCTACTTTAAAGTAATGTTTACATTTCAGTATTTACAGTATTTCTTCATTTTCACATACCTACTTAACTTGTATCACCAAATTGATTTCATGTTTAAAAATTGTTTTAATTTAATTCATATTGTTTTATCAAACTAGACAGATGTATTTTGACATTTAGTCTAACAGTGGGTTCAATATGCATAAAAATATACTAATATACTATATTGCCAAAAGTATTCCCATTGGAATCAGGTGTTCCAATCACTTCCATGACCACAGGTGTATAAAATTAAGCACCTAGGCATGCAGACTGTTTTTACAAACATTTGTGAAAGAATGGGTCACTCTCAGGAGCTCAGTGAATTCCAGTGTGGAACTGTGATAGGATGCCACCTGTGCAACAAATCCAGTCATGAAATTTCCTCATTCCTAAATATTCCACAGTCAACTGTCAGCTGTATTATAAGAAAATGGAAGTGTTTGGGAATGACAGCTACTCAGTCATGAAGTGGTAGGACACGTAAACTGACTGAGCAGGGTCAGCGGATGCTGAAGTGCATAGTGTGAAGAGGTCACCAACTTTCTGCAGAGTCAATCACTACAGACATCCAAGCTTCATGTGGCCTTCAGATTAGCTCAAGAACATTGTGCAGAGAGCTTCATGGAATGGGTCTCCATGGTCAAGTACAATGAAAAGCATCAGATGCAGTGGTGGAAATCACACAGCCACTGAACTCTAGAGCAGTGGAGGTGCGTTCTTTGGAGTGGTTCATCCAAACTGATGGACGAGTCTTGGTCTGGCGGTTGCCAGGAGAACGGTACTTGTCTGACTGCATTGTGCCAATTGTAAAGTTTGGTGGAGGGGGATTATGGTGTGGGGTTGTTTTTCAGGAGCTGGGCTTGGCCCCTTAGTTCCAGTGAAAGGAACTCTGAATGCTTCAGCATACCAAGACATTTTGGACAATTCCGTGCTCCCAACTTTGTGGGAACAGTTTGGAGCTGGTCCCTTCCTCTTCCAACATGACTGTACACCAGTGCACAAAGCAAGGTTCATAAAGACATGGATGACAGAGTCTGGTGTGGATTAACTTGACTGGCCTGCACAGAGTTCTGACCTCAACCTGATAGAACACCTTTGGGATGAATTAGAGTGGAGACTGAGAGCCAGGCCTTCTCGTCCAACATTAGTATGTGACCTCACAAATGCGCTTCTGGAAGAATGGTCAGAAACCCCCATAAACACACTCCTAAACCTTGTGAACAGCCTTACCAGAAGAGTTGAATCTGTTCTAGCTGCAAAGGGTGGACCAACGTCATATTGAGCCCTGTAGATTAGGAATGGGATTTCACTTAAGCTCATATGTGAATCAATGGAGGTAAGTGAATACTTTTGGCAATATAGTGTATCTACAGTTAAATAATAAAATATGGATATTTGAGCTTATCTTGCTGTAATCTGAAATTAATATTCCCTGAATTCAATTGAACTGAATTGATTGTCTCCCCTGAGTTATTGCAAATCCAAAGAAAACATGTGTTTGATACTCGAGTTCAAGATAAAGTGATTTTGCATGGTAACTAGAGTAACAAACGAAAAAAAAGAGTATAAAGAGGAATACTGTAACAAGAGGAGTATTTACAAGATGAGTATTTACAAGAGGAGTACTTATAAGAGGAGTATTTACAAGAGGCGTATTTCCCTCACTACGTGTCCTTCGTCCACGGATGGGTTTAATATTGTCTTGTATAACAGTAATGATCCACCATACAGTCATAAATATTCAGGATGGGGGGACACTAGAGAGGCAAAATTTAAAACCAGCACTTTATTAACCTATGTTCACAATACAGGTAATGTGGAGAAACTAACCGAAATAAAAAAAATACCAAATTAAACAAACATGTAGAAACATGAGTTAAAAAACAAAAGGAGAAGGAGAGGGAGAAATGGGGAGATAGAAAGTA
Source organism: Brachyhypopomus gauderio (assembly GCF_052324685.1). Taxonomy (NCBI): domain Eukaryota; kingdom Metazoa; phylum Chordata; class Actinopteri; order Gymnotiformes; family Hypopomidae; genus Brachyhypopomus; species Brachyhypopomus gauderio. Next base: position 2,299,494 of record NW_027506871.1, read on the forward strand.
GGAGAAGGAGAGAGAGAGGGAGGGAGAGAGGGGGAAATAAATGAGAGAGAGACAGAGTGGTCAGGAGAATGTCAGTGACACCTGTTCACTCTTCCACTGAACTTTCTGTAAATGTTTACAAAACAGTGTTTACTGAACACTTCTGGATGCTTACCATTAGCCTATGTGTGTGTGTGTGTGTGTGTGTGTGTGTGACTGTGTGTGTGTGTGTCGTCTGTCAGTGCCCCTGTGTATTTGTGTCAGTGTGTGTATATGTGTAGCAGGATTGAACTCAGATGATGGAGGTGAGGATCTCCTATGTGGAAGACAGTGGTGGTTTGGGGGTTACACACTCACGTCAGTCTGGCAGTCTGGGTCACTAAGGTGGGTCACTGTGGTGGGAGTTCCAACCCATTACACTGTGTTCCAACCCTCAGTGTTCCAACCCCTGTGTTCTAACCCCCAGTATTCTTTCTCTTACATTTTTTTCCATTTCATTTCATTTCATTTTCATTTCATTTTCATTTTCATTTCAGTGTTCCAGATGAAAAACCAGGGCTGATTTGTTCATATATTCCCAGGGGTCTTCTGTGTTTTATGTTTTTCACAGTGATAGTAAATGCTAAAATCTATCTGAGCATTCTTCCATGTTACTGTAGCACTTCCCCACTGTTAATGCTACATGCCAGAGAGCACAGGTCATCAGACTGGTTCCATCGCCATGACAATAAGTCCAGTGTCCTCCCTAGACACCAAATCTGAATCCAACATGCCCTCTTTGGAGTTGTGGATGGGGGACTTCCAGCATTAATCTGCAGAAGACAAATCTGCACTAATTATGTGATGCAATCATTTTAACAAAAGAATGTGTCCACTGTTCTGTGCAATCTGCTGTTGTAAGAGCAAAGAGGGTTCTAATCCTGTATTAAAACACTGTTCCTACACACCAAACACACAAACATAACGTGATTTCTATCTACAGTGTCCTGAAATGATGAACATCATGACATCTATTTGAGGTAGAACTGTGTGTGAGCTTTGAGGTAAGAAGAACTTAGTGAGTTATGAATGGGTCAGAACACTCTTAGATTATGAACAATCCTAAGTACAATGTTATGAAGAGTTTTGGGAAACAATCGTAAATTTCTTATGAACAAGCTTACGAAGTACTTAGTGTTACAAACATTTTGGAAAACCCGCACCAGAACTATAGTGCGTCATTACAGGTCCAGGAGAACTGGTCTGTCCCTGCACAAAGCCACAATAGCTTCTCACACATCACTAATACTGAAAACATCAGGAGATGGTTAAACAGTGTCTGGAGTACAATATCAATATATAATATCCATGCTTTGTCAGGTTCAGTACACACACACACACACACACGTGCACACACAGGCACACACACACACAGAAGTGTTCCTCAGAGGGGTTTGATAAAACTTTACACTTTTACCTTTATGCCTTACACTTTGCATGCAAACAAGCTGCTCCTCCCTAAAACTCTCCTGACACAGAAACAGTGCTAATTCCCCATGTTTGTGTTCCTAATATTTCTCATGGGTCTCTGTTTCAGAATCTAGCAGACTCACACCTGAGTTACAGGTGACCCTCAGTGTGACCAGCAGCTCTGTCAGAGCTGAGCAAATTTGTCAGGACATGGTAAAATTCTTCACGGGGTCAGTGAAAGGACAGCACTATGTCATTAAAGACTGTAACGTCAAGAGCAATATTTTTAAATGTTCCATAATTTGTAGCAATAAAAGAAAAGGACACGAAACAAAATATCCGTTTATGAGACATCCCGGTAATTCCGACAAGAGCCGCTAGAGGGCACGCAGGGGCGTGAAGATCACCATCTGCATGGCTCTCACCCTGATATTAAAATGATCTCATCGGGTTTCCCAAGATGGGTGGATTACTATAAAAAAACAAGTAAAAATCGGAGCTGTACTAAAGTATTTAAAAATCTCGTATAATATAGAAATGTAACGTTTAAGCCTGCTGACTTTAGCTCATGAGACTCTCCTCAGACAAGCAATCTGGTCATTCTCAGCAGTTCTGACTAATAACACATACAGTCGTTTGATGTTAAACAATGCGGTTATAAACTGTTTTGCAGTGACAGAGAGGGTGAATGAGAGTAGCCCGTGAGGTCGCCATCACCTCCGGTACTTTCTCACAACTACCTGTTGAGCGAGAACCTGATGGGTTTTCACACCAACCCCTAAATGCGCGCGAACAATAGCACGCGCAGCGTCAAAACGCGCGCAGTCGCGTGAGGTGTTTCCCGCCTTTGAACGAGACACTTCCAGACGTTTCTTTACAGCCGGGATGAGAGTGACACGTTTTGATCCCAACGGGTCGTGACAAAAGAAAGAAAGAAGGATTGTTCGGCGTCTTATTTCACCAGAGATTATCATAAAGCTGCTTTACTTCAGTTCAACATGTCAAACGACACTGTAATACCTCAAAACTGCGCTGAATCGGCGCTTCCTCAAATCATCTCAACATAAAGGCCGTAAAATGGCAGAGCACAAATACTAATAGTCTAAACACCGCGATGCTAATAATAATTAATAATTACTAATAATAATTAATAATAATAATAGTGAACTGGCAGCTACATGGACGTAATTTTGATTTCAAAAGTGGGGGGGACATGGATTCGTCGCTATTTAAATATTTGGTTTTAACCGTAAAAACTGGTGGGGACCAAAACCGGCTTTTGAAAAAGTGGGGGGGACATGTCCCCCCCCCCCCCCCAAATTACGTCCGTGGGCAGCTAATAAGTGTTACTGTCCCACTCCGTGCTAGCACTGACTATAACTTGACTGAATGGGAGAGTAGAGGGAAAGATGAAACCACAGTTAACCTCTGTGGGCGGAGTTTAGGTTAGGTTAAACCTCTGTGGGCGGGGTTTGGGCTAGGTTCAACCTCTGTGGATGGGGTTTGGGCTAGGTTAAACCTCTGTGGGCGGGGTTTGGGCTAGGTTAAACATCTGTGGGCGGGGTTTGGGCTAGGTTAAACCTCTGTGGACGGGGTTTGGGCTAGGTTAAACCTCTGTGGGCGGGGTTTGGGCTAGGTTAAACCTCTGTGGATGGGGTTTGGGTTAGGTTAAACCTCTGTGGGCGGAGTTTGGGCTATCTTAGAGGTTGATGAACAGTGTCGTTTTTTGGGCAGGTAATGATCGACTCATCTTAATTACGATAGGGTCCATATGACACTGGGCTATAAAGGGGCCTATGGAGTCTCGGGTGCTGCCCCCCCCCCCCGGGGTGGGAGACAAGGTGTGGACAGAGCACGAGCGTGATTGATGGGACTCATTGATTAATCGATAACTACACAGGGGCCTCGAGCGCGGCGGTAATAAGGTCAACCTCTTTAAAGTGTCTGGAGAAGCAGCAACCTCGAGCTAAAACTTTACAATCCGCCAAAAACAAACCAAGCTGTATGCGCGTACGCGTGCTTGGGGAGTGAGCGCGCGAGCGACATGTACGCTGTGTTTATCAGTTATCATGGGGCGTAAATGGAGAAACCGGAGATGTTCACCTCCGAGACCGAGAGAGTTGGTGTTGTTCTGCCTTAATTACAGCATAATTACGGTTGTGTGTGTTTATAACATTAGTTGAGATGTAGGCTATGTGTTTTATTATAGTTATCAAGGTAGAATATTCGTAAACATGTTTGTCCTAATGTTAAGTCGTATAAATGCATATGCATGCTTTGGCTATACAGACGGGCCAAATGATCCCATTCCAAAGCTGGAGTGGGATTGTGGGCGGAGTCTCCGAGATGGGAGGAGCCCAGCGAGCGTCGACCTCTGTCTCGTGCCCAGCGCAGTCCTGAACGCACGCGACTGGGGAAAGTTCGGGACCAGTTGAATTTGTTTGCGTGGCGGGTTGTTTTCAAACTGGGCGCTGTTGTGGCACGACTCCGAGACCACCGTGAACTCAGTGGGAGTTATTTTACACATTTAGGACAACGGAGACTTTTAAAGAACCACGGGAGGAATATACGGGCGGTACTGACTGTTCAGCAGAATCACCGCAGAATTGCTTGGAGCAGCTAAAACTGAAGCGTGATCGAGATCTGGCGTGTCCTCGGTCCCCGGTCTCGGTCCCGGTCCCCGGTCGTCGGTGTTGCATACGGTAGCCAGAGTCTGTCGCCTGGCGTGAAGAGCACACCGGAGCGTACCGAGAAAGGAGGGTGTATACGGAGCAAGGAAACGGATCTCTCTCTCCCTCTCTCTCTCTCTCTCTCTCTCTCTCTCTCTATCTCTCTCTCTCTCTGCCTCTCTCTCTCCCTCTCTCTCTCTCTCCCTCTCTCTCTCTCTCTTTGGTACATTGTTACAGCGTTTCTTTTGTTAACTGCCACGCCGTTAAACGTCGTAAGTATGGACTGACACAGACGGTATTGGTCGGAACACTTTACAACACTTTAATGTCGGACGGCCCATCTGTACAACTGTGTCCAACTGAGTAGAAACTTCAGTGCGCGAGTTTCCTTCATCGATGTGGGTAGCGGGTCTGGTGGAGACCCGGCCCAGCTGACAGCGCCCGAGCGCCTGAAGGGATCAGTACTTATGAAGGACCAGTACTAAAGGACTAGTACCTGCGCCTAAAACGAGCCTGACAAAAGCTGATATGGATCACGCACGATGGACCGCCTTCCTCGCGCTCTCGTTAGCGTTCACCGGACTCCCCGGACCGGGCACGGCGGAGGAAGGTAAGTTTTGGAGGGGGGGGGGGGGGGGGGGGGGTCCTTACCTATCATTATTTCTGGGGGACGTGAAAGGGACGTGACCACTCGTTTCATCTGCACGATGGTGTAACGCACTCAAACTACTAACTCATTATTATTTTAGATAGTCAGACTTGCACCATACTGTAACTGCAGGCAAAGGGTAAAGGTACATTTAACTCTGCAGCTACGAGTAATAATGAAAACACTGAAGTGGATTGATCATAATCGTCTGTATAACCCACGGAATATTTTTTTATGTTTCATTAATGTATATTAGTTGTTTAACATATAAGTAAAGTTTGTTTTATACGTGTTATGAATCTTCTGGAGAAATATTTGAATTCTGTAATGCAACTAAACACTTTTCAGTAGTTCAAAAACACAGATCATCCAGTTTTATGGTCTCCGAACTACCTTCTTGGCCTTTGTTCGTTTTTGTCTTGTATTTTTTCATTTAATTATTTATTTCTTTATTTGTTACAGCTCTCTCGTGCAGAGAGTCGCTTCATACACACACACACACAAAACAAAGCAAACAATCAAAGCGTAAAAACCCCACAAATCTGTGGTTACATGCACCATTTCAGATGAAGTTCTTGGCGGAGTTTGCTGGTGTTTGCACGCAGTTTCGTCTGCAGTGATGTTCCCCAGTGATGTTCCCCGGCCTTTCGCGCTATAGGGAGTGTGTTTGGTCTGCTGCGAAATGAACTACATGAAGCGTAGCGCGCACTGCGCAGGCGTGTACCACACACGTCTACCGTGATCCAGAATGTGTTATAATT
>NW_027506871.1:2317500-2330000 GCF_052324685.1 Brachyhypopomus gauderio
CACACACACACACACACTGGGAACATGTTCGGGAACAAAGGTAAGGATGTAAAAATCTAGTGAACAATTGAAGCATGGAAATTAGTGATCCTCTAGTGAACCATTTGCACGCTGAGATTAGGATTATAAACACTTAGGAACACTGAGATTAGGATTATAAACACAATTATAAATAGGATTAGGATTATTATCCATTGTTTGTCCTGTTTGGAATTTTGGTTTCACATGTATTCAGTGTTCATTCTCTCTACCTTTCCCTCTCTGTCTCTGTCTGTCTCTACCTTTTCTCCACCGGTCTCTCTCTAAGTGGGAGGAGATGAGTGGATTGGATGAAGAGGGGAACAGCGTGAGAACATTTCAGATCTGTCCGTCCGACAGCTCCACAAGTCACTGGCTACGGACCCGTCTGATTCCCCGGCGTGGAGCTTCTCAGGTGTACGTGGAGATCCGCTTCACCATGATGGAGTGTGGATCCCTGCCCTCCAGCCTGAGAGCCTGCAAAGAGACCTTCAACCTCTACTACTACCAGAGTGACGAGGACAGTGCTACACCTACACACCCCGCCTGGATGGAGAACCCATACATTAAGGTTTAAACAAACTCACACACACACACACACACACACATACACACACACACACACACACACACACACACACACACGTAAAGACACACTCACTCTCAGACTTACACACACAAGCACACACACACACACACACACACGTAAACACACACTCACTCTCAGACTTTCACTCACACACACACACACACACGCAAACACACACTCATTCTCAGACTTACACACACACACACACACACACACACACACACGCAAACACATACTCTCAGACTTTCACTCACACACACGCAAACACACACTCACTCTCAGACTTTCACTCACACACACACACACACACACACACGCAAACACACTCATTCTCAGACTTACACACACACACACACACAAACACATACAGTTGTGATCAAATTTATTCAACCCCCACTGAAATAAAGTGTTTTGGCCAGTTTGACATTGATTTTGATCATTTCAGTCATCTTATTTACAATTATATCAAAGAGGCACTTATAAATTAGACAAACATAACATAATATTTATGATGGAATAACCACAAATGTCTTTACTGTGCTCACATCATTATCAGTTTTATTCAACCCCCTAGTGACATTATTTTTTAGTACTTAGTACAACATCCTTTTCCAGTTATGACAGCTTTCAAGCGTGAAGCATAGCTTGACACAAGTGTCTTGCAGCGACCTATGGGTATCTTAGCCCATTCTTCATGGGCAAAAGCCTCCAGTTCAGTCACATTCTTAGGCTTGCGCACTGCAACTGCCTTCTTTAGGTCCCACCAGAGGTTCTCAATTGGATTTAAGTCTGGTGATTGCGATGGCCACTCTAGAATGTTCCAGCCTTTCATGTTCAACCATGCTCTAGTGGACTTGGATGTGTGCTTCGGATCATTGTCCTGTTGGAAGGTCCAACGTCTCCCAAGCCGCAGGTTTGTGACTGACTCCATCACATTTTCCTCCAAGATCTCCTGGTACTGAAGGGAATTCATGGTACCCTGCACACGTTGAAGCTTTCCTGTACCATTAGAAGCAAAACAGCCCCAAAGCATAATTGACCCCCCGCCATGCTTCACAGTAGGCAAGGTGTTCTTTTGTTCATAAGCCTGGTTCTTCCTTCTCCAAACATAGCGCTGGTCCATTGTCCCAAACAGTTCTAATTTAGTTTCATCTGACCACAGTACACTGTTCCAAAACCTTTGTGGCTTGTCCACATGACTTTTGGCATACTGCAGTCGACTTTTCTTGTTCTTTGGAGTCAGCAAGGGGGTGCGTCTGGGCGTTCTGGCATGGAGGTCTTCGTTATGCAGTGCGCGCCTTATTGTCTGAGCTGAAACTTCAGTGCCCACATCTGACAGGTCTTTTTTCAGTTCCTTAGCAGTCACGCGGGGATTTTTCTCCACATTACGCTTCAGGTAGCGCACAGCAGTCGCGGTCAGGATCTTCTTTCTGCCACGACCAGGTAACGTTTCCACTGTGCCCTTTAACTTGAACTTGCGAATGATACTTCCGATAGTGTCTCTTGGAATATTTAACAACTTCGCAATCTTTTTATATCCATTGCCATTCTTGTGAAGAGCAATAACCTCTTCTCTTGTCTTCTGGGACCATTCTCTTGCCTTCACCATGCTTGGAAACACACCAGTAGATGTCTAGAAGGAGCTGAGTATCACAGTCCTTTTAAATCTGCCTAATTGGTGCTTATCATGCTTGATTGCTGCTCGTTGACATCCACAGATGTTTTCAATACCTGATGGAAAACACTGGAATGAACCTCTGTTCTTAGGAGTGGTAGTCGTAAAGGGGTTGAATAATTGTGTCAATGAAGAAATCACAAAAAGGCCATTTAATACTTTATGACAAAAAAAAATGATGCTATCTTAGTTGCATTTAGTTCTTTAACAAGTCCTTGTAAGATTTCATTATGAACACAATTACAAATGTGCACTGAATTCCATAAAACCCTTCGCAGCATTGGGGGTTGAATAAATTTGATCACAACTGTACTCACTCTCAGACTTACACACACACACACACTCATTCTCAGACTTTCACTCACACACACACACACACACGCAAACACACACACACACACACACACACACACACACACATACATACACACACACACACACACACACACACACACACACACACACACACACACACACTGATATCCTCTGTCGCTGTTGCAGGTGGACACAGTAGCAGCAGACTTCCTGCTGAGGCGTGATGGTGAGCGGAGGTCTAATCTGAAGACGCTACGTGTGCGCCCCCTCACCAGGACCGGGTTCTACCTGGCGGTCCAGGCCCAGGGCGCCTGCATGGCCATCCTGTCCGTCAGGGTCTACTTCAAGAAGTGCCCCGCCCTCACACGCTCCTTCTCCACCTTCCTGGAGACCATCCCCCACTCTCTGGTGGAGCAAGCCGAGGGCACCTGTGTGGCTAACTCCGCCCCTGCCGGACTGAATCCCCGCCCACCCACAATGCTGTGTGGGGAAGATGGGCAGTGGGTGGGGCCTCCATCCACTTCCTGTGTGTGTAACCCTGGATACGAGCCTGTGGATACGGACCGTTGTCGACGTGAGTGTCTGCACGTGTGTGTCTGCACGAGTTGGTGTGATTGGTGGAGAACTGGTGTAACCATAGCGACTCCATGTGATATGTAATGGTTAAATCAATTGTAGCAGACTGCAGAATGTTTTGACATCAGTAACTCTGCTGTTTACTCTGCTGTGGGTGGAGTTACTCTGCGGTGGGTGGAGTTACTCTGCTGTGGGTGGTGTTACTCTGCTGTGGGTGGACTTACTCTGCTATGGGTGGTGTTACTCTGCTGTGACTGGAGTTACTCTGCTGTGGGTGGAGTTACTGAGTTACTCTGTTGTGGGTGGAGTTACTCTGCTGTGGGTGGAGTTACTCTGTTGTGGGTGAAGTTAATCTCCTGTGGTTGGTGTTACTCTGCTGTGAGTGGAGTTACTCTGCTGTGGGTGGAGTTACTCTGTTGTGGGTGGAGTTAATCTCCTGTGGTTGGTGTTACTCTGCTGTGGGTGGAGTTAATCTCCTGTGGTTGGTGTTACTCTGCTGTGGGTGGTGTTACTCTGCTGTGGGTGGAGTAACTCTGCTGTGGGTGGTGTTACTCTGCTGTGGGTGATGTTACTCTGCTGTGGGTGGAGTTACTCTGCTGTGGGTGGTGTTACTCTGCTGTGGGTAGAGTTAATCTGCTGTGAGTGGTGTTACTCTGCTGTGAGTGGAGTTACTCTGCTGTGGGTGGTGTTACTCTGCTGTGGGTGGAGTTACTCTGCTTTGTGTGAGGTTTCTCTGCTGTGGGTGATGTTACTCTGCTGTGGTCTGGGTTACTCTGCTGTGGGTTGAGTTACTCTGCTGTGGTCTGGGTTTCTCTGCTCTGGGTGATGTTACTCTGCTGTGGGTGGAGTTACTCTGTTAAAGTGGGACTCTTATGCATGCATGTGCACACAAGCAGACACATATGTGCGAACACACACACACACACACACACACACACACACACACACACACACACACACATGAATGAGTGACGAATGTATTCATAGTCACTGCCTGTGCCAGTGTTCTGTGTTCAGGGACTGTTCTGAATTTAATTCTGTTAAATGTATAGATATGCTTTGTGTACGTGTGAGTGTGTATGTGTGTGCGTGTGTGTGTGTGTGTTGAGGGAGGGGGTTATCCTCAGTAATTCAGAACATGTCCATTCTCTAAGTCGTGTATGGTGTGATTGTCCATCAGATCTGACCCATACACAAACACTCACACATGTTCGCACACACACATGCACACGCACGCTCACACACATATGCACACAGACTGACCTGGGCGCTGCTCTGTGAATGTTTTTGATTAAAACACAGTTCAGGGTCATGGTCAAAGTCAGCGCTGCACTCTCTCATAGATTTAAACACACACACACACACACACACACACACACACACATATGCATACATACACCACACACTCATACACAAACATATATACACACACATATATACACACACATGTACACACAAATCTCAGAAGATTCAGAAGTTGCTTTATCAGAACATGCATAGATAGAAAAAAAAGTTAAACATTAAAGAGACAGACTAGTTTATACTCCACACTATACACTCTGTGTGGTTTATACTCCACACTATACATTCTGTGTGGTTTATACTCCACACTATACACTCTGTGTGGTTTATACTCCACACTATACATTCTGTGTGGTTTATACTCCACACTATACACTCTGTGTGGTTTATATTCCACACTATACATTCTGTGTGGTTTATACTCCACACTATACACTCTGTGTGGTTTATACTCCACACTATACACTCTGTGTGGTTTATACTCCACACTATACATTCTGTGTGGTTTATACTCCACACTATACATTCTGTGTGGTTTATACTCCACACTATACACTCTGTGTGGTTTATACTCCACACTATACACTCTGTGTGGTTTATACTCCACACTATACATTCTGTGTGGTTTATACTCCATCCTCAGTGTCTCAGTGTGTTTGTGTAAGTATTTTTTTACATGTCTCTGAGTATCTTTAGTGTGTGTATCTCTAAGTGTGTCTGTGTATCTCTAAGTGTGTCTGTGTATCTCTGAGTGTGTCTGAGTATCTCTGAGTGTGTCTGAGTATCTCTGAGTGTGTCTGAGTATCTCTGAGTGTCTGTATGCAGAAGCAGGGTCAGATTACCCATAATTCAAAGCCACACCCTGATAGAAGGGTTCTGGATTCCTCTGTAGACTCACCATTTGGCCTGAAGAAAACAGTATGGCTACAAACACACACATACACTCTTTCACACACACACACACACACACACACACACACACTCACACACACTCTTTTTCCCTCTCCCTCACTCTCATTCACACACACTCACAAAAGCAGCTGGTTTGCGTTGTAATGGAATGAGACAGAACAGAACAGAAAGTATTTATCTGGTACGTTTTTGAGGAATAGTTTGCTTGGATGAATTGATCGGAAGTTTACAGCCATTCCAGACACTAGACCTTACCATGATGTCAGAGCCAACATAATAACACAGGAGACGTAAACATACATATCTGTGATAATACATCAAATATGATTGGTCAGGATTGAGAGAAGATATGATTTAAGGTAGCCAGATGTTCGAGAGAGAGGGAGAGGGAGAGATTATGAGAGGGAGAAGGAGGGAGAGAGGGGAATAATAATAGACCGCTAGAGAGAGAGACAGAGAGAGACAGATAAGAGAAAGAAAATTAAGAATGAGAAGAGTTTTGTTCCACTCCCTGAACATAAACACACACACACACACACACACACACACACACACACACACACACACACACACACACACACACACACACACACACACACATTATCAGGAACAGGTGTCTGCATGTGTTGTGCTAATTGCTGATGTCTTTTGTGGATCTTTGTTGGCACTCACATTATCCTTTGTGTGTGTGTGTGTGTGTGTGTGTGTGTGTGTGTGTGTGTGTGTGTGTGTGTGTGTGTGTGTGTGTGTGCATGTGTTTGCTTGTGTGTGCATGCTTGAGAAAGTGAGAGAGAAAATCTCCTTTATAGGAGTACAATGGATAGGTCCTTCAATGCCTTGAGAGTAGATTGTGTTTAACTTCCCCACACACACATAGACACACACACACACATGCGCATGCGCGCACACACACACACACACACACACACACACACACACACACACACACACACACACACACACCACACACACACATACACAAACAGAGAGAGAGAGATACTAGTTAGTTAATAGTGGAAGTTAATTTTTTAACAATCTGGACTCTGCTCAAAAGATCAGATGTCAATAAAATGGATCCCACTGCAACGTTGCACTAGTAATCCCAACCTAAACCTTGCTTTTGAACATCACAGTTTAAGGTGTGTGTGATTTCAGTGGTCTTGTGTTTATAGATCTGTTTGTCTACATGTGTGTGTTTGTGTGTATGTGCGCACGTGTATTTGTCCAATATATTTTATGTCTTTATTGGACACATCCATCAAGCATTCACGGAAATCCTCCCAGCTGCTGATCAGACTTGTGCAGCGTTCAGGAGGAATTTTGGACCATTCTTCCTTAGAGAACTCCTGTAAGTCATTAGTTTAAGGGTTTACTTACTTTACAGAACTCCTGTAAGTCATTAGTTTAAGGGTTTACTTACTTTACAGAACTCCTGTAAGTCATTAGTATAAGGGTTTACTTACTTTACAGAACTCCTGTAAGTCATTAAGGGTATATGGGTTACTGTTACTTACTGTTTCCATCAGCACTGTGAATGTTTGATGGATGTATCCCAGGTGTGTGTGTGTGTGTGTGTGTGTGTGTGTGTGTGTGTGTACACATGTGTATGTGTGTGTGTATGTGTGCGTGTGTGTGTATGTGTGTGTGTGTGTGTGTGTGTGTGTGTGTGTGTGTGTGTGTGTGTGCATGTGTTTGCTTGTGTGTGCATGCTTGAGAAAGTGAGAGAGAAAATCTCCTTTATAGGAGTACAATGGATAGGTCCTTCAATGCCTTGAGAGTAGATTGTGTTTAACTTCCCCACACACACATACACACACACACACACATGCGCATGCGCGCACACACACACACACACACACACACACACACACACACACACACACACACACACACACACACACACACACCACACACACACATACACAAACAGAGAGAGAGAGATACTAGTTACTTAATAGTGGAAGTTAATTTTTTAACAATCTGGACTCTGCTCAAAAGATCAGATGTCAATAAAATGGAACCCACTGCAACGTTGCACTAGTAATCCCAACCTAAACCTTGCTTTTGAACATCACAGTTTAAGGTGTGTGTGATTTCAGTGGTCTTGTGTTTATAGATCTGTTTGTCTACATGTGTGTGTTTGTGTGTATGTGCGCACGTGTATTTGTCCAATATATTTTATGTCTTTATTGGACACATCCATCAAGCATTCACGGAAATCCTCCCAGCTGCTGATCAGACTTGTGCAGCGTTCAGGAGGAATTTTGGACCATTCTTCCTTAGAGAACTCCTGTAAGTCATTAGTTTAAGGGTTTACTTACTTTACAGAACTCCTGTAAGTCATTAGTTTAAGGGTTTACTTACTTTACAGAACTCCTGTAAGTCATTAGTATAAGGGTTTACTTACTTTACAGAACTCCTGTAAGTCATTAAGGGTATATGGGTTACTGTTACTTACTGTTTCCATCAGCACTGTGAATGTTTGATGGATGTATCCCAGGTGTGTGTGTGTGTGTGTGTGTGTGTGTGTGTGTGTGTACACATGTGTATGTGTGTGTGTATGTGTGTGTGTATGTGTGCGTGTGTGTGTATGTGTGTGTGTGTGTGTGTGTGTGTGTGTGTGTGTATGTGTGTGTGTACACATGTGTTTGTGTGTGTGTGTGTGTGTGTGTGTGTGTGTGTGTACATGTGTATGCGTGTATGTGTGTGTGTGTCTGTGTGTGTATGTGTGTGTGCGTACACAAGTGCGCGCGCGCGTGTGTGTGTGTGTGTGTGTGTGTGTGTGCGCGCGGGCTGCATTCCTGCAGAACAATGGTCTGGTTTCCTGTCGTTCAGTCCCCCGTGTCTCTCCTCTCTCATCATGTCCCACTAAGAGAGGAAGAGTTTGTTGAATGATCGATCTGAGGTTCACAGTCATCCAGACACCCAGCCATCTGTTTGATGTCAGAGACTAATATAATAACAAACAAGACTTTGATATTACAGATATGTATTATCCCTTGTCCCGTGTGGTCCTGTCGTCTTGTCCTGCTCTCACATCACTCTCACCCTGCTCTCGTCTCACCCTGCTCTCGTCTCACCATGCTCTCGTCTCACCCTGCTCTCTTCTCACCCTGCTCTCGTCTCACCATGCTCTCGTCTCACCCTGCTCTCGTCTCACCCTGCTCTCTCATCTTGCTCTCGTCTCACCATGCTCTCGTCTCACCATGCTCTCGTCTCACCCTGCTCTCGTCTCACCCTGCTCTCGTCTCACCCTGCTCACGTCTCACCCTGCTCTCATCTCACCCTGCTCTCGTCTCACCATGCTCTCGTCTCACCCTGCTCTCGTCTCACCCTGCTCTCTTCTCACCCTGCTCTCGTCTCACCATGCTCTCGTCTCACCCTGCTCTCATCTCACCATGCTCTCGTCTCACCCTGCTCTCGTCTCACCCTGCTCTCGTCTCACCATGCTCTCGTCTCACCCTGCTCTCGTCTCACCATGCTCTCGTCTCACCATGCTCTCGTCTCACCATGCTCTCGTCTCACCCTGCTCTCGTCTCACCCTGCTCTCGTCTCACCCTGCTCTCATCTCACCCTGCTCTCATCTCACCCTGCTCTCGTCTCACCCTGCTCTCGTCTCACCCTGCTCTCATCTCTCATACGGCTCCGTGCTGTCTGCTGTTGAGCTTTGGCTTCCTTGCTGAACTATAAACACACACACACACACACACACACATTATAAACTGTCACGCTAATAACCTGGAGAGCACTCGCACTGTTTACATTTGGAGTTGTACATACACACACACTCTCACTCACACATACACACACACTCTCACTCACACATACACACACACACACCCAGTTGTGTTATTACTGTATTAATTGTGTGATTTTGGTGAGAACTGATAACTGTCACAACCATGCTACAAATTTTGTTTACACGGAGAGAGAGGGAGAGAGATGGAGGGGGAGAGAGAGGGAGAGATGAAGGGAGAAGGACAGACAGACACAGGGAGGGATAGAAGAAGGGATGGAGGGATAGAGGGAGAGAGATGAGCTCCATGTCCAAGCAGTGTTTGTGTTAGGATACAATGTTTATTTATTTATCTGTCTATGCCATGTGTTTCTTGGCTGTGTCTGTGTGTACTGTATTATAGACACAGTTATATATTGGAATATAGCACTAGAAAGTTTGTTGTTTACAGAGTTATTACTAATCAGAAAACTTAATAGAGAACATATTACCCCAATTTTAGCTTCTCTCCATTGGCTACCTGTGAAATTCAGAATTGAGTACAAAGTTTTATTGCTTGTTTTTAAAGCCCTGAATGGAATGGCTCTGTCTTATATTGTGGATATGCTTGTACCATACACTGCTCAAAGATCATTAAGGTCTTCTTCTCAGTCTCTCTTGACAGTCCCTCGAGTTCGGTTAAAACAAAAAGGATTGTTTGTGCTTTTTTTCGACTGCAGCACACAGAATTTGGAACAGTTTACCCCTGGAATTGAGACAATCAACATCTTTAATTTCTTTTAAATCTAAGCTTAAAACACATTTTTATTCTTTTGCTTTTGAAAACAAATAACGTTATTGTGTGATTGTGATATGTGTTCTGTAAAGCTTTTGTAAGAAGGGGGAGATCCGAGTGGGATTTTTACAATATGAGCTATGTAAAGCACTTTGGTTAACACTCTGTTTTTAAATGTGCTATATAAATAAAATGAATTTGAACTTGAACTTGAACTAATCAATAAAGAAAAGAAAAAAGGAAATAAGAGCCAAACAAATTTCTAAATATTTAATAGTCAATCATCTGTTTGATTGTCCTCACTGGTTGTTTAATAATCATGTTTGATTGTCCTCACTGTTTGTTTAATAATCATGTTTGATTGTCCTCACTGGTTGTTTAATAATCACGTTTGACTGTTTCTCAGTGTCACAGTGTGTGTATGTGTGCGTTGTAAAACATCGTGTTGTATAACTGACTGATTAAAGTTCTTATTGGTCATTCAGTTTGACTGGATGTAGCAAAAAAAGCCCTTCTCGCCAAACTGGAATTACCAGATTAACTGATTTTCAAATTACATAAGTGAGACCAAGGGTTGGAGGTTGGTCAAGCCGTGTGGTTGATAGAGATGTTGACGAGTGTTTATGTTCCTCTCTCTGTCTGTCTGCCTCCCTGTCTGTCTCCCTCTTCCTGTCTGTCTCCCTCTCTCTCTGTCTGTCTGTCTCCCTCTCTCTCTGTCTGTCTGCCTCCCTGTCTGTCTCCCTCTTCCTGTCTGTTTCCCTCTCTCTCTGTCTGTCTGTCTCCCTCTCTCTCTGTCTGTCTGTCTCCCTGTTTTCTCTCCTTGAAAAAAGTAGTTTTCAACGTGGCATGGCGTGGGCGTGGCTGGTACTGGCGTGGGCGTGGCTGGTACTGGTGTGGACTTGGCTGGTACTGGCGTGGGCGTGGCTGGTACTGGCGTGGGCGTGGCTGGTACTGGTGTGGACTTGGCTGGTACTGGCGTGGGTGTGGCTGGTACTGGCGTGGGTGTGGCTGGTACTGGTGTGAGAGTGGCTTGTACTGGTGTGGGTGTGGCTGGTACTGGTGTGGATGTGGCTTGTACTGGTGTGGGTGTGGCTGGTACTGGCGTGGGTGTGGCTTGTACTGGTGTGGGAGTGGCTTGTACTGGTGTGGGAGTGGCTTGTACTGGTGTGGGTGTGGCTGGTACTGGCGTGAGTGTGGCTGGTACTGGCGTGGGAGTGGCTGGTATTGGTGTGGGCGTGGCTGGTACTGGTGGGGGCGTGGCTGGTACTGGCGTGGTCTGTAGGATCTCCTCTGTATTGCATATCAAGCCCTGTGCAGACCCTCTGTGGTGCAGAGTTGGTGTGGGCGTGGCTGGTACTGGTGTGGGCATGTGTATAATGTATAATCTCTCCACCATTGGGCTGTGTGCTCCTGACATCTGTGCATCTTGTAGATAATTGTCTAATTTTTTCGTTTTACTGCAAGGGCCAGATTTTGCCAGGGCCTGGTTCTGAGGTTCTGACAGGGCCTGGTTCTGAGGTTCTGACAGGTCCAGGTTCTGGCATGAATTCTCCAGGTCATCTGGAACCGAACCTCCCTGTCCAGGAGTCCTGGAGATAAAGACTCCAACTGCACTGTTAACACACTCCTCTCTCTCCCTCCCTGATTCTCTCTCTCTCTCTCCCTGTATCCCTCTCTCTCTCCCTCTCTCTCTCTCTCTAGCGTGTGGAGCGGGGCAGTATAAGGTAACTCTGGGGGTGAGTGAGTGTCGTAGCTGCCCCATCAACAGTAACACACCCTCTCCAGGCGCCGTGGTCTGTTCCTGTCGCCCTGGTTACTATCGAGCCCCTGCTGACTCCCCTGACACTATGTGCACCAGTGAGTCTCACATACACACACACACACACACACACACACACACACACACACACACACACACACACACACACACACACACACACACACACACACACACACACACACATACATACACAAGCACGCAGCTGTATTTAAAGGCTTGAGGTCTGCTGAGGTGGTAAATCGTGCTTGGTGGTGTATCATTAGCGTATTGTCCTAGCTGGTTCCTAATGGAATGGAATGAGGCCCTTAACAATGTGGCTGAAATTAAATCTCAGACACTCCCCTTTAAATCTGGGTCCCTGGACACTCCCCTTTAAATATGGGTCCCTGGACACACCCCTTTAAAAGCAAGCCTTTGGATCTGATCACTGTGGCCACATCCTTTTAAGAGACCTCTCCTGACTCTTCATTCATTCCTACTACTACACCTCTCTCTCTCCTACACCCAACACCAACTACTACACCTCCTCTCTCTCCTACACCCAACACCAACTACTACACCCCTCTCTCTCCTACACCCAACACCAACTACTACACCCCTCTCTCTCTCCTACACCCAACACCAACTACTACATTCCTCTCTCTCCTACACCCAACACCAACTACTACACGCCTCTCTCTCCTACACCCAACACCAACTACTACACCCCTCTCTCTCCTACACCCAACACCAACTACTACACCCCCTCTCTCTCCTACACCCAACACCAACTACTACACCTCCTCTCTCTCCTACACTCAACACCAACTACTACACCCCTCT
>NW_027506871.1:2342500-2345000 GCF_052324685.1 Brachyhypopomus gauderio
CCACCCACACACATACATACCCATACACATACACACACATACACACCTACTCATACACACACACACACACATACACAAATTCAGGTCAACACACACACACACACAAATTCAAGTCAACACACACACACACATACACAAATTCAGGTCAACACACACACACACACACACACAAATTCAAGTCAACACACACACAAATTCAAGTCAACACACACACACACACACACACACACACACATACACAAATTCAAGTCAACACACACACACACACAGACACACTAATTCAGGTCAACACACACACACACACACACCAACACACACACATACCCACACACACACATTCAGGTCAACACACACACACACACACACACACACACACATACACACACACACAGAGGACTGGAAATTTTAATATGAAAACTTTCCCGTCATTAGCTGCACTTCCTGTTCCAGTCCAGTATCCATGGAAACCAAACACCATGAACAGTGACATCACACTACGTACTACCTATGGCAGTGGCCCCTGATACCACAGTGTGACTGGCAGTGTGGACATCCAATCACATCTGAGGAGGGAGGAATGACAACTACATGAAGAGAGAGACAGAACTTTGAAGAGAGCTGGAAGGATCTCTGGTCTGATATCTGGTCTGATCTCTGGTCTGATCTCTGGTCTGATATCTGGTCTGATCTCTGGTCTGATATCTGGTCTGATCTCTGGTCTGATATCTGGTCTGATCTCTGGTCTGATATCTGGTCTGATCTCTGGTCTGATATCTTGTTAGAGCAACATGGACTGTTTTATTTGTTTTTAGAAAGCATATGTAATCTAAGTGGATCGGTTGGCTCTTTTCTTCTGTTTAAAATGGACAGATCTCAAAAAGATGTTAGGCAGAAGACAAAGATACTGACTTCCACGTGGTGTATTGTGTGTGTGTGTGTGTGTGTGTGTGTGTGTGTGTGTGTGTGTGTGAGTGTGTGTGGAGATGTTTATTCATCACTGCAGTTCAACACATCTGTACCGTTTAACTCAGCAAGATCTACAGGATGAACTGTGGAAACGTTGAGCTAACACACGTTGGGGTTGCTTGGATACAGGACAGTTGTTAAGGTGATTTTGTTGCTCGGGACACTTGGAGGATTGGCTGAGCGGTTTGGACCAACCCAAATGTGAACTCACACTGACCAATCGACATCCACCTTCTTCAGTCATGAACTCTGACCCTAAGAGGTTGACTCGGTAAAGACTTGCCCCTTTGAATTTTGGGAGTTTGTCCAGGGTCTTCATATTGAAGGTCCATTATAATACCTATTCTAATATGCCACGGATATTTTAATTATAGTTTTGCTTTTATATGGATAAAAAACATGAGAACTGAATTTATATTTGAGAAAAAACGTTGGGAGAAACATGTCAGTCACGAGTGTATTCTACATGAAGAGTGTAGTCTCTGTGACAGATTACAATAAAGATTCTCAGAGATGCTTCTCCCACTCCACAGTGAGTATGTTGTTTGATTTCACACACACACACACACACACACACACACACACACACACACACACACACACACACACACACACAGAAAGAGAGAGAGATTTGTGTAGAATCTACATATATACACTTTTCTTTTCGTGTCAGTGTGTGTGTTAGTGTTTGTGTTAGTAGTGAGGTGATGATTGGAGGCACATATGGGGGGAGTGGCTAAACCTACCCTAATCCCAACGCTAACCCTAATGTTAACCTAACCCTACTCTAACCCTAACGTTACCCTACTCTAACCCTAACATTTACATTTAGGGCATTTAGCAGACACTCTTATCCAGAGCGACTTACAAAGTGCTTTGCTTCTGATCACAGAATTCATCCTAGGTAATAGTACAGATAGTCCAGAATTCAAGACACCATTGAGTCAGACTACTACTAAACTACAGGAGTCAATGTCATTACCTAGTGTTTTGCAAGTTAAACGTTTGCTAAGAAGCACAAATAACCATAAACAGACATACAATTCAAAGAACAACAGCAAGTGGTCTTCAGTCTACGCTTGAAGATAACAATAGACTCTGCAGTCCTAGCAGCTAATGGAAGATCGTTCCACCATCTTGGAGCCAGGATGGAGAATAGTCTGGAGCTTTGTCTTCCATGAGACTTTAAGCATGGAGTTTCGAGTCGAGCCAAGCTTGAGGTTCTGAGTGTTCGCTGTACGGATCGGCATTTAACCATGGACATCATGTAGGGAGGGGCCAGTCCATTTTTGGCTTTGTAAGTAAGCATCAAGGTTTTATATCTGATGCGTGCCGCTACTGGAAGCCAGTGAAGAGAGTGTAGTAGAGGAGTCACATGTGAGAACTTGGGGAGATTGAAGACCAGTCGTGCTGCAGCATTCTGAATTAGTTGTAACGTTACTCTAACCCTAACGTTACCCTAACCCTAATCCCAATGCTAACCCTAATCCCAACGCTAACCCTAACCCTACTCTAACCCTAACCTTACCCTAAC
>NW_027506871.1:2347500-2355000 GCF_052324685.1 Brachyhypopomus gauderio
ATTGTGGGCTCAGAGAAACCACTTACATTCTTCTTAGTTAGACAAGTACATTTTTGATTTTGTGGTAACTGTGATGTAAAACCTTCACCAACCACTGTGAGTGTTCACACACGATGGTGTGATTGTGCTCTGAAGTGAATGGAGAGGAGCCAGTGTGCTGAGCAGGTCTGGATAACAAAACAGGTCTGGATAACTGAGCAGGTCTTGGTAACTGAGCAGGTCTGGGTAACTAAGCAGGTCTGGGTGTCTGAGCAGGTCTGGGTATCTGAGCAGGTCTGGGTATCTGAGCAGGTCTTGGTAACTGAGCAGGTCTGGGTATCTGAGCAGGTCTGGGTATCTGAGCAGGTCTGGGTAACTGAGTATGTCATGGTAACTGAGCAGGTCTGGGTATCTGAGCAGGTCTGGGTAACGGAGCAGGTCTGGGTATCTGAGCAGGTCTTGGTAACTGAGCAGGTCTGGGTATCTGAGTATGTCGTGGTAACTGAGCAGGTCTGGGTATCTGAGCAGGTCTGGGTAACTGAGCAGGTCTTGGTAACTGAGCAGGTCTGGGTATCTGAGCAGGTCTTGGTAACTGAGCAGGTCTGGGTATCTGAGCAGGTCTTGGTAACTGAGCAGGTCTGGGTATCTGAGCAGGTCTTGGTAACTGAGCAGGTCTGGGTATCTGAGCAGGTCTTGGTAACTGAGCAG
Organism: Brachyhypopomus gauderio; assembly: GCF_052324685.1. NCBI lineage: Eukaryota > Metazoa > Chordata > Actinopteri > Gymnotiformes > Hypopomidae > Brachyhypopomus > Brachyhypopomus gauderio. Next base: position 2,348,188 of record NW_027506871.1, read on the forward strand.
GTCTGGGTAACGGAGCAGGTCTGGGTATCTGAGCAGGTCTTGGTAACTGAGCAGGTCTGGGTATCTGAGCAGGTCTTGGTAACTGAGCAGGTCTGGGTATCTGAGTATGTCGTGGTAACTGAGCAGGTCTGGGTATCTGAGCAGGTCTGGGTAACTGAGCAGGTCTTGGTAACTGAGCAGGTCTGGGTATCTGAGCAGGTCTTGGTAACTGAGCAGGTCTGGGTATCTGAGCAGGTCTTGGTAACTGAGCAGGTCTGGGTATCTGAGCAGGTCTTGGTAACTGAGCAGGTCTGGATATCTGAGCAGGTCTGGGTAGTGCCGACTATATCCACGTTACTCTTTCTTCTTCATTCTTGTGTTTAGTTGATATATGGGAGGGAGGGAGGGAGACTCTTGTTAGAGTAAACTAACATGATCAAACACTATTAAGCATGTAGCTCAAACACCATCACCTGAGTATGCAGTAACTCAAATAGTTCAAGTCCATTGTTGCATCACTGTGGTCAGGTTGATGGGCGGGTCGGTGGGCGGGTTTACCTACTTCGCATATTCAGTAGGCAGCACAGCTAAGCTCTATCAGCTCATCGCCATGACAACTGCACCAGCAGTGAGCAACCTGGTTTACATTGGATAATTCATGTTCAGTTATACAGTGGTGTTTTATAGTGTGTTATAGTATATGCCTGCATGTATGTCTGTGTGTGTGTGTGTGTGTGTGTGTGTGTGTGTGTGTGTGTGTGTGTGTGTGTGTGTGTGACCCAATGTGAAATCTGTTTAATCTTCACTTTCTCAACAGCTATTTCGGTTGTTTTGTCTGTAGCTGTATGGTGACAGTCCGAAGTGTGTCTGTAGTGGTGTAACTAGTGGTGAGGTTACTAAATCTTTTTTATTGCTTTTTTAACAGTGTGAACTGTGTCTGTAGTGATGGGGTAATGGTGAACTGTATCTGTAGTGATGGGGTAATGGTGAACTGTGTCTGTAGTGATGAGGTAATGGTGAACTGTGTCTGTAGTGATGGGGTAATGGTGAACTGTATCTGTACTGATGGGGTAATGGTGAACTGTGTCTGTAGTGATGGGGTAATGGTGAACTGTATCTGTAATGATGGGGTAATGGTGAACTGTATCTAGTGATGGGGTAATGGTGAACTGTGTCTGTAGTGATGAGGTAATGGTGAACTGTATCTAGTGATGGGGTAATGGTGAACTGTGTCTGTAGTGATGGGGTAATGGTGAACTGTATCTGTAGTGATGGGGTAATGGTGAACTGTATCTAGTGATGGGGTAATGGTGAACTGTGTCTGTAGTGATGGGGTAATGGTGAACTGTATCTGTAGTGATGAGGTAATGGTGAACTGTATCTAGTGATGGGGTAATGGTGAACTGTGTCTGTAGTGATGAGGTAATGGTGAACTGTATCTAGTGATGGGGTAATGGTGAACTGTGTCTGTAGTGATGGGGTAATGGTGAACTGTATCTGTAATGATGGGGTAATGGTGAACTGTATCTAGTGATGGGGTAATGGTGAACTGTGTCTGTAGTGATGAGGTAATGGTGAACTGTATCTAGTGATGGGGTAATGGTGAACTGTGTCTGTAGTGATGGGGTAATGGTGAACTGTGTTTGTAGTGATGAGGTAATGGTGAACTGTATTTGTAGTGATGAGGTAATGGTGAACTGTATCTGTAGTGATGGGGTAACTGCAGTTTTTGTAGCCATGGAGTATCAAGGTTTCTTACAGTACAAGAAATAGTTCTACCTCTACGTCTCTCCCTCGTTCTCTTTCTCCCACACGGTGTCCCTCAATTCCTCATCTAGTCTCATATATCATAGATCAATCAAACCCTCTGTGTGTGTATGTGTGTCGGTGTGTCTGTGGGCAGATGTGTATGTGTGTTTATATGTGTGTGTAACAGCATTAGAAACTTTATACTGGAGAAAACATTTGGCTTTGATTAGGGAGACTGTCAGACCTGTGTGTGGAATATGTGTATGTGTGTGTATGTGTGTGTTCACCAGAGTGTGTGTGTGTGTGTGTGTGTTCATCAGTGTGTGTGTGTGGGAGACATACATGTGTGGGGGGGATGTATGTGTCTTAGATGAGTGGTCATTGTGTTCTAGAAAAATTTAAATAATCTTATGAAATGAAAATCCAAATTTGTAAAGCAGATATTCCACATAAGACACACAGAAAAAATATAAACATTGTTTATTAGTTGTATAAATTCATTATCATTAGTAATTTCTCTCTCCAAAAACTGAAAATCTGCAAAATTGTGATCTCTTTTAGTTAGTATGTGAACTCTTTTAGTTAGTATGTGAACTCTTAGTTAGTATGTGAACTCTTAGTATGTGATCTCTTTCAGTTCGTATGTGATCTTCTTTCATTAGTATGTGAACTCTTTTAGTTAGTATGTGAACTCTTTTAGTTAGTATGTGAACGCTGGAATGTTTTGGGTCGTTATCTTGTTGCATAATCCATTTCCATCCCAGCTGATGGCAAGAAATTCTGGTCAAGAATTTGTTGATCTGGGAATTGATGGTTCCTGGATGATAATATGGACTCGTCCAGGTCTGGAGGCAGAAAAGCAGGTCCAGACCTTCACATCTACACCAGCATGATTCACTGTTGGGAAGAGCTTCTTCTCTTTATATGCAGTATTGACTTTTCTTCAAACATGGCGCCTGTGATTGTGGCCAATTAATTACATTTTGGATGTTCATCTGTCCAGAGAACGGACTTTCAGAAATGCTCATGTTTGGCCATGTGCTCTCTGGCAAAGTTTAAATGGGCAACTTTCTTTCTTGAGAGCAGAGACTTCCTTCTAGTGACTCTCCCATGAAAGCCTTGTGTGTTGGTTTTCATGATGTTCGTGTACATTATGATTGTAGACGCATGTACATTCATCCCAGATGCTGCCAGAGAGGTCAGCAACTCTCTGAAGGTGATGTGTGTGTGTGTGTGTGTGTGTGTGTGTGTGTGTGTGGTGATGTGTGTGTGGTGTGGTGTGTGGTGATGTGTGTGTGTGTGTGTGTGGTGATGTGTGTGTGTGGTGGTGTGTGGTGATGTGTGTGTGTGTGTGTGGTGATGTGTGTGTGTGTGTGAGTGGTGATGTGTGTGTGTGTGTGGTGATGTGTGTGTGTGTGTGTGGTGATGTGAGTGTGTGGTGATGTGTGTGTGTGGTGTGTGGTGATGTGTGTGTGTGTGTGGTGATGTGTGTGTGTGTGTGTGTGGTGATGTGTGTGTGTGGTGATGTGAGTGTGTGGTGATGTGTGTGTGTGGTGATGTGTGTGTGTGTGGTGTGTGGTGATGTGTGTGTGTGGTGGTGTGTGGTGATGTGTGTGTGGTGGGTGGTGGTGTGTGGTGATGTGTGGTGGTGTGTGATGGTAATGTGTGAGTGTGGTTGTGTATGTTTGTGGTGATGTGTGTGTGGTGGTGGTGTGTGGTGGTGGGTAGTGGTGTGTGGTGGTGGGTAGTGGTGTGTGGTGGTGATGTGTGTGTGGTAGTGTGAGTGTGTGGTGGTGATGTGTGTGGTGGTGGGTAGTGGTGTGTGGTGATGTGAGTGTGTGGTGGTGGAGTGTGGTGGTGATGTGTGTGGTGGTGTGTGGTGATGTGTGTGTGGTGGTGTGTGGTGATGGTGTGTGGTGATGTGTGTGTGGTGGTGTGTGGTGATGTGAGTGTGTGGTGGTGATGTGTGTGGTGGTGGGTAGTGGTGTGTGGTGATGTGAGTGTGTGGTGGTGGTGTGTGGTGGTGATGTGTGTGGTGGTGGGTAGTGGTGTGTGGTGGTGGTGGTGTGTGTAGTGATGTGTGTTTGTAGTGATGTGTGTGGTGGTGGGTAGTGGTGTGTGGTGGTGGTGGTGTGTGTGTGTGTGGTGGTGGGTAGTGGTGTGTGTGTGGTGGTGTGTGGTGATGGTGTGTGGTGGTGTGTGGTGATGTGAGTGTGGTGGTGATGTGTGTGGTGGTGGGTAGTGGTGTGTGGTGGTGGTGTGTGTGGTGATGTGTGTTTGTAGTGATGTGTGTGTGTGGTGTGTGGTGGTGTGTGGTGATGGTGTGTGGTGGTGATGTATGTGGTGTGTGTGTGGTGGTGTGTGGTGATGGTGTGTGGTGGTGATGTGTGTGGTGTGTGTGTGTGGCCTTTACCTGAATTATTATTTTTCTGGTGCTTCTTGTAAGTTTTGATGTCCGTCCACTTCTGGACAGAGTTGTGGTGATGCTGAGTTTCCTCCACTTGTAAATGATCTGTCTTACAGTGGATGGGTGGAGCTGGACTCTTTTGAAGATGGTGTTGTACCCAGACTGATGGGTGGAGCTGGACTCTTTTGAAGATGGTGTTGTACCCAGACTGATGGGTGGAGCTGGACTCTTTTGAAGATGGTGTTGTACCCAGACTGATGGGTGGAGCTGGACTCTTTTGAAGATGGTGTTGTACCCAGACTGATGGGTGGAGCTGGACTCTTTTGAAGATGGTGTTGTACCCAGACTGATGGGTGGAGCTGGACTCTTTTGAAGATGGTGTTGTACCCAGACTGATGGGTGGAGCTGGACTCTTTTGAAGATGGTGTTGTACCCAGACTGATGGGTGGAGCTGGACTCTTTTGGAGATGGTGTTGTACCCAGACTGATGGGTGGAGCTGGACTCTTTTGGAGATGGTGTTGTACCCAGACTGATGGGTGGAGCTGGACTCTTTTGGAGATGGTGTTGTACTGATGGGCTTCACCACCTTCTCCCTGATGTCCTCACATGTCTCAGTTCCTCTCAGCATTGTTGATCTGTGTGCTTTACGCCTTGAGACCACGGCGTTGGGGTGGTTTCCTCTCCCTTTTAATCAGTGTGGCTAGGATATCCCAAGGATATCTCATCTGATTGGCCCAATTAATTGATTTCTTGAGCACACACGTGTCTCACCTGAGTTACCTGACTGACGTCTCCAGTTGGTTCCCCAACTGCACACGTGTGTCATGTCATCGACATCTCACACATTTAGTATCACAGTAATCTTTCTAGAATAGTTAGGACTGTCATATGTTTACAGACAGACACACACACACACACACACACACTTGCTCACACTCACTAACATTCAATCACACACACTTGCTCACACTCTCAGTCAAACTCAATTGCTTAATGTACACACACTCATTTCTACACATGTACACACACACACACACAGTCACATGGTTTTCATCAGTGTTTCCTTTTCCTCTTCATTAAAGCTGACACACACACACACACACGCATGCGCACACACACACACACACACACACACACACAGGCAGTGTAATGAGGGTTACTGTGGTATGTTATCCTTCTTGGCTTTTCACTCAGAGCTCATACTTCAACTCCCCTAGAGAGTAGTGTGAATGAACACACACACACACACACGCATGTGCACGCAGGCAAGCACGCACACACACACACACACACACACACACATCCATACACACACACACACACGCACACGTGTGCACGCACACACGCACACACACACACACTCACACACACACACACACACACACACACACACACACACACACACATCCATACACACACACACGCACACACACACACACACACACACACACACACACACACACACACAGACACACACAGTGGCCAAGATAATGCCAAGTTCATTGCCCAACATCTGTTAAGGTCACAAAGGCTAACCGCAAAGGTCATGACCTTTGACCTTTCAGGATCAGGCAGTGTGTAGCTATTTCTGTCTGTCTGTCTCAATCTAGATCAATAAACTTAGATGAGAACAAATGCACCATGACACACACACACACACACACACAAACACACAAACACACACACACACACAGACAGACTCTCTCTGTCCCCCATTCTCTTTAGTCACAGGTAATGTGAATTGTGTAAACTGTAATTATGTGTGTGTGTGTGTGTGTGTGTGTGTGTGTGTGTGTGCACGCGCACACAGATTAAGAGGGTTACAAAGCTGAAATTGAAGTGTTGTGTGTTGAGTGTTGTGTGTTAATTGAACAGATGTTGTGTGTTAATTGAACAGATGTTGTGTGTTAATTGAACAGATGTTGTGTGTTGTGTGTTTTTGCCTGTGTGTTTTCACTAGCTGTAGTACAAATTGCTCATCCATCACATACTGTCACAATATTATTCCAACAATTATGCTTCTCTCTCAACATTGACACACACACGCACGCACACACACAAACATGTGCTCACACGCATACACACACGTGTACACACACACACACACACACACACACACACACACACACACACACACACACACTCACATCCCAGGGCAGTGGAACTCTCAAGCTGTCTTAATTGGTCATAATAACTGTGGAAATGAATCCCCCTAACCACCAAATCCTCTGGGAGTGTGTGTGTGTGTGTGTGTGTGTGTGTGTGTGTGTGTGTGTGTGTGTGTGTATGCACGTGTGTGTGTGCATGTCTGTGGATGTAGATGGTGGATGTAGATGGTGGATGTAGATGGTAGATGTAGATGGTGGGTGTAGATGGTGGATGTAGATGGTGGATGTAGATGGTAGATGTAGATGGTGGGTGTAGATGGTGGATGTAGATGGTGCAGGTAGATGGTGGATGTAGATGGTGGATGTAGATGGTAGATGTAGATGGTGGGTGTAGATGGTGGGTGTAGATGGTGGATGTAGATGGTGCAGGTAGATGGTGGATGTAGATGGTGCAGGTAGATGGTGGATGTAGATGGTGGATGTAGATGGTGCAGGTAGATGGTGGATGTAGATGGTGGGTGTAGATGGTGGATGGAGATGGTGGATGTAGATGGTGGGTGTAGATGGTG
>NW_027506871.1:2365000-2372500 GCF_052324685.1 Brachyhypopomus gauderio
AAAAAAACAAATTTGGGCTACTTGGACGAGAAGCGGAAATGTTTGGATTAAAGCAGGAGAACGGGCACAAGCCAAAATAATAAAAGAGAAAAAAGAGTTAGATGAGTTCAGGAGGGGACAAACAACACAATGACAAAGCATTTAGGAACAAAGGAACAACACAAAGTTAATCAAATAAACTAACATAGATACAGATATCTAAATGATGGATTATGACGATACAGAAATAAAAATATATAATTCAGATAATATTGTAGATGTAAATTTTTGTCAGGAATTAAACAATGTGACTATTACAATGAGGAACTAACAATGATAAAAAGTTAGTTGGAGCGCTGTCAATAATTCATTTTAATAGTAGAAGTTTGAATGCAAATTTATCTAAAATAACAGATTATTTAAAACAATTACAGAGAAAGTTCAGTGTTATAGCCATTTCAGAAACATGGCTCAATGATGAAAATATACGAAGTATTGAAATAGAAGGATATGGACTGTATTACATTAATAGAGGTAATAAAAGAGGAGGAGGAGTCGCATTGTTTGTAAATACTGAAATAAAATGTAATTTAAGATAAAATGTCAACAGCTGTTGATGATCAAATGGAAATGATCACAATTGAAATCATAAGTGTGATCTCAAAAAATGTAATAATCAGTTATGTTTATTGGTCAACAGGCTCAAATATTGAAATATTCTCTAATAAAATCACGAAGCTCTTTGAAATGAGTTATAATAAAACTCATTAAAAAAAAAAAAAAAAAACTTTTTTTGTACGGTGATTTCAACATTGACCTTGGGAATCAAACTGTCACCAGTAATATGTTCATTAATACAATGTATAGTTTGGGTCTTTATCCATTAATATTAAAACCAACAAGAATTACAACATATACTGCTACAATAATTGATAATATATTTACTAATGTAAGAGATGGAGAAGTGTTGAGTAGACCTTTGACAACTGATGTAAGTGATCATCTACCAGTTTTTATTGTTTATAAAAAATATCAATGCAAAGGGTCTATAGCTACAACAAAAAAGAAAAGGTTTAATACATAAATTGGTTAAATTGAAAGATGATTTAAATAAACAAGATTGGAAAGATGTATATGTTAATGATGTTAACAAAGCATATGATGCATTTATGAATACTTTGGATGTTTTGTATGAAAAACATTGTATGGAAAATGTTGCCCAGAAAGATGTTGTGGACAAGCCATGGCTGACCAAAGGGTTGAGAAATGCCTGTAAAAAAAAGAAAGATTTGTATTCATCCTTTTTGAAATTAAGAACAAAAGAAGCAGAAGACAGATACAAGAAATATAAAAATAAATTGGTATTGATTATAAGAAAACATAAGAAAGAACATTATAGTGACTTGTTAAGCAAAAGTAATGGTGATACAAAAGCAACATGGGGAATAATAAATAGTGTCTTAAAAATCACAAGGGCTGTATAGTTGCATATTATTTCACGCTTTGTGAATGTGTGCTGGAAAATGAGAAATAAAGAAGTATAAAAAAAATAATAAAAATCACAAGGCACCATCAGGTGTTTCACAATACTTTGTAAAAGAAAATAAGGAACTCTATGACCAATATGAAATAGCAAAATAATTCAATCATTATTATTATGTTAATGTTGGTCCAAGTCTTGCTGCTCAAATACCAAAAGCTGATAATGACGTGACTGAAACAATCAGAGGTTGCGCAAACTGCATCTTTCTTGGTGAAACTAATGAGGATGAAATATTGAGCTTGGTCAAAGATTTTGCAGAAAAAAGATCAAAAGATTGGGTGGACATGGATATGATGTTTGTTAAGGAAATAATGAGTTATGTTATTAAGTTATTTACATACATATGTAATCTATCATTTTCAACAGGAATATTTCCAAACAATATGAAAATAGCCAAGGTAATTCCTATTTACAAAAATGGTGAGAAACTTGTATTCAGAAATTATAGGCCAATATCCTTATTATCACAGTTTTCAAAAATCTTGGAGAAATTGTTTGTGACCAGATTGGATCAATTTATTGATAACAATTAAATTTTAATTAATAGTCAGTATGGATTTTGAGCCAATAACTCAACTTCAATGGCTCTCATGGAACTGACAGAACAAATAACAAATGCTGTTGATAAAAAAATAATAATACTGCGCTAGTATCTATGTTGATTTGAAGAAAGAATTCGACACAATTGACCATAGCATTCTACATGAAAAACTAAATAAATATGGGATTAGAGGACCAGCATTACAACGGATATCTAGTTATTTGGAAAATAGAAAACAGTTTGTACAAATACATGGTGTAAGATCTGAACTCTGTGGAATAACATGTAGAGTTCCCCAGGGTTCAATACTTGGACCAAAATTGTTTGTCCTATATGTGAATGACTTGGTCAATGTGTCAGGGCTCTTTAAATGCATATTATTTTCTGATGATACAACATTTTTTGTTTGGGTAAAGACATTAAGCGGATGTTAGAGAAAATGCAATACAGAAAATTTGAAAATACAAAACTCGTTTAAACTAAAATTTTTAACTTGGATACAACAAATTATATGATATTTACAAAAAGACAAATAACTTTAGAGTTGGTGGTGTAGAGATAAACAAAGTCAGTGAGGTAAAATTTTTGGGTGTTACTATTGATGAGAAATAGACATGGAAACCTCATATAAATTACCTAAGAATAAAACTAGCTAAATCTATTGCATTGTTTTATAAAGTAAGGGACTTGTTTAATGATAAAGCTTTGCATATGTTATACAACACATTAATTGATTCCCACTTGGTCTACTGTATTGAGGTATGAGGTAAAGCATGTAAGACTATTTCACACCCTGTTTTTGTTTTGCAAATAAAAGCTGTAAGAGTTATCACTCGAAAACATTACCATTATCCATATAATATATTATTTTGTAAACTGAAATTATTGAAATTTTATGATTTGGTTGATTACAACATACTGTTAGTTATGTATAAGGCTCACCAAAACACACTACCTTCAAACATTCAGATAAACTTTGTGAAGAGAGAGTCCTGTTATAATCTTAAGGGAATAGAGATGTTCATAAAACCTAAATTTAGGACCTGTTTGAAAGAACGGTGCACCTCAATCCAAGGAGTGAGATTATGGAATGATCTGGAAGATAATGTTAAAAGTGCCAAATCACTGTACACGTTTAAGAGAATGATAAAGGCTCGACTGTTAAAAAATATGAAACAGTATGATCTGTATACATATGATTTGTCATTCTAGAAAGATCTGATGCTTTTTGTTTGGTTTTGTTGACTGAAGATTATTGTTGTTTGAGTTTATATTTGAGGAAAAAAGGGGCAGACATAAGATTTTTTCTTCTTTCTGCCACCTTTCATTTTATTTGTGTATTCTTTTTATTGTACATAGAATTATTTGTCTTTTTAAGAAATGAATAAAGTTTTCAAACCAAACCAAACATTGCTCTCTTGTCTCATCCCCATTCTATTACAGATTTTTGCAGACATTAAGACCAAATTTCTGAAAATCCATCTCCTTTTGTCAAAACGTAACACACAGCTGCCAATGCCACATACACAACACATGTCACGGTGAGTCGGCCCGGACGCCACCAGAGGGCACCCCAAGCGACCCGCACACGCACCAACACGCCCACCATCTCACAGCACACACCCTCACGTCGCAGGACACTCCCACGCTCCCAATCACCTGAGTTCTAACACCTGTTTCTCGTTAGGCTTTCCTCCTTATATTCCCACAGGTCGCTCCTTCCAGCGCTGCTCATTCACCTGCTACTGCGCCTCGCTACGTGGGAGAGTTCCAGCTATACTTCACGAGTATTACTTCAGTGGTTGTCATTCTGTTGCTTTTCGTTTTTGCCTTTGAGCCTGAGTCTTTTCGTTCTATTATACTATGGATAATAAACCCGAGCATACTTCACCTCTGCCTCCTGCTGCCTCTGTCCCAGCGTTACAACACAAAACATCTCACACTTGGAAAAAGCACACACTTCAACTTAATCTCTTGCAACTCTTGCCAAAGCTATATTATTGCATCAAAACTCTACACACAAATATCAGATGAACAGCCTTTCATAAATGTGACTACACACTGATAAATGGAAAACACTACTACCATGTTTGAGTGTTCAACGTATCTCTTACCAGTGTTGCGAATAACGGCGTTAGATAACAGCGTTAGGTAACGGCGTCATTTTGTCAGTAACGGGATAATATAATGAATTACTTTTCCTGACGTTACTGGTCATTAAAAGCGGTGCGTTACTATATATTGATATACTAACAGTAATGCGAGCAGACCGCTGCCCAGGCTAGTGAGGAGTAACAGATCTCGATAGGTCACAGTTCTCGGTGTAACACCTGTTTAACTTAACAAGTCAGTAAGCGATTGGCTAAGGCAGCATTATGGTAGCCAATCAGAGCCAGTGTTTTTACACGTGTGCCGAAGCACACCAGTGACACGACACAAACGGAGAAGAGGCAGAAATGGCGAGTCAGGTGCAAGTCGAAGAAAAATTAGCATTTTCAATATAAACATTATTTAAGAAAATACTTGAAGTTCCTGAATGTCTACCAGACTGGGTATTTGATTTATTTAATTAAGAATAGAGGTTTAATTGTTAAGTTTACTTCTGTTGTGAACAAACCAGTTATCTCAGGTTGAGAGAATTGTATTTAATTTGATAGATGTAAATGCACTTTATATAGTGTATGTCACGTTGAGGACCCCGGCCCCTCCCCTTTGGGCGTGTGTAAACGTTGTCCACGTGCTTTGTCTGCGTCAGTGGAGATACGTGGTTGGGGGTTTTTGTCGTGTGATTTATAAGTTTCACCTGTGAATCGTCTCGTGATCACGTGGGGCTAATGTGTCTTGCCTATTTAATGTGTGCTCGCGCAGTGTCCTGTGCTCGTCGTTGTCTAAGTCTGCACGTTGTGTGACTCGTGTGTGTTTCTCGTGCGCTATTGCGCAATACCTGTGTGCATTAAAAAGTGACGTCTGTCTACAAAATCGAGGATTCTGTGTCTCGTCCTTGGCTGCGCCCGAACGTCACAGTGTAACTGTTTACTTTTGCTTTTTTTTCTCTCAAAGATTTTGGATTTTAAAGGATTTTATCCTGCACTGGTCTGTTGATGTGCAATAAATATCAAAAGTTAAACTGATCTACTCATTTCAACTGACTGTGAAAACTGCTTTTTCAAAAAATCCTTATTCTTTGGCATATTACTTTTTTTTTACTGTAATGCAAATAGTTACATTCCCTGGTAACGAGTTACTTTTATTATAGCGTAATTCAGTTACTAACTCAGTTACTTTTTTGAACAAGTAGTGAGTAACTATAACTAATTACTTTTTTTAAGTAACGTTCCCAACACTGGTGTTTTCCAAAAGAGTTTCAGTTTTGAATGTTGTGCCTTATGTAAAGAACTGTGTTTAATGTTTTGCAAAACAATTAATTAAAGATTTTTACAAAATTTTAAATGAGTGTAAGGCAGAGAATGTGTTTAAGGTTTAGTGCACCAGGTCAACAGATAGACTACATGGGTTAGTGGTTTAGTGCACCAGGTCAACAGATAGACTACATGGTTTAGTGTTATTGTGCTATAAGTACCACTTTTTCAGTCTTAGCGACTGCAAAAAAACTGTATTGACATTTGGACCCAGACAGGGCTGGAAAGCGTCTGTCCACTTGAGTGTTACGTCAACGTCTAGTGTTTCCTGTAACACAACCGTATATACGGTCTCTGATCTACACACACAGATACAAAAGCAAACAGATGCATACACACACACACGCACACACACACACCTCTTCTCCTTTGCTAACTTAAATGAAAATGGTCAGATTTAAATTCCTAAACAATGTAACAAGGACTGCAGAAGAAAGATGAGCACTTATCTTTTCCCACACACACACACATACACACATATTAAATTAATTCATCAAAAAGTGCTGATGGACGAACACAAATCCCCCCCCCCCCACACACACACACACACCAAACACACATTCTCTCCCCCTCATCAAGAAACTTGAGGATTAGCCAGGCCTATGATTCCATCTGTGTGTGGGTGTGTGTGTGTGTGTGTGTGTGTGTGTGTGGTGTGTGTGTAGTTTGTGTGTGTGTGTGTGTGTGTGTGTGTGTGTGTGTACTGTGTGTGTGTGTGTTTGTGGTGTGTGTAGTTTATGTGTGTGTAGTGTGTGTGTAGTGTATGTGTGTAGTTTATGTGTGTGTGTGTGTGTGTGTGTGTGTGTGTGTGTGTGTTTAACCCTGTGCTCCTCTAAAGTTCTAAACATTCAGACACACTCCACCTGGCACACGTTCACACTCCCTCCGTCTGTCTCTCCGTCTGTCTCTCCGTCTGTCTCTCTGTCTGTCTCTCCATCTGTATCTCCATCTGTATCTCCGTCTGTCTCTCCGTCTGTCTCTCCGTCTGTCTCTCTGTCAGTCTGATAATAATACTAGAAACGTCGGTCCTGATGTCTGACAGGTTTGGTTCATGTAAGCTGCTTCTCCTGGACACTCTTAGCCTAACACTTCCTCTCAAGACCCCACACCACGTTCAGTGAACATCTATCACACATGATTACGGTTAACCCTCCGTATGTTTATCACTATACCAGACTGAGAGTTTTTCACCAGCCTTACCACGGGGTGGGGGAGGGGCTGGAGACAGAGAGGAAGACCCAGAGAAAGAAAGACAGACAGAAAGAGAAATACAGACAGAGGGACACAGACACATGGGGAAAGACAGACACAGAGAGAAAGAGAGGCAGAGAGAGGGGAGACAGACAGACACAAGGAGAGGGAGACAGACAGACACAAGGAGAGGGAGACAGACAGACACAAGGAGAGGGAGACAGACAGACACAAGGAGAGGGAGACAGACAGACACAAGGAGAGGGAGACATCTCTGTTCTTCTGTGTTTCTCTTCGGTTCTCTCCACTGTCCTCATCTGGTAGATATTTGTCCAGCAGTGGACAGTGCAGAGAGAGAGAGAGAAAGAGGGAGAGAGAGAGAGAGGGAGGAAGAGAGAGAGAGGGAGGGAGGGAAAGAGAGGGGGAGACAAGGGGAGAGAGGGAGGTAGAGAAAGAGAGGGGAGGGAGAGTACTGACAAGAAAGACCTCTTATAGAAACCATATTCGCTGCTGAAAAACCCACAAACCCTGTCACTACCCGCCATGCTCTCTGGCCATAAGCCACTTTTCGAATTGGAACAATATTATTGGGTTGAAGACACAAACAGAAAGGAATGTTAGAGCAGCATGGAGTGTGTGTGTGTGTGTGTGTGTGTGTGTGTGTGTGTGTGTGTGCGCGTGTGTGCGCGTATGTGCGCGTATGTGTGTGTGCATGTGATTATGTGTGTATGTATGTGTGTGTGTATGAGAACGTGGTAGAGACTGAGTGTGTGTGTGTGTGTGTGTGTGTGTGTGTGTGTGTGTGTGTGTGTGTGTGTGTGTGTGTG